>NW_017731708.1:981383-1044347 GCF_001890085.2 Hipposideros armiger
TAATCAATAATGTTGTAAATGTTTTTTAGGGGGCCAGATGGACTCATGTCTTGTTAGGGAGACCACTTCATAGTCGGTGTAGAGGCCTGACCACTGCACTGTATTTCTGAAGCTGATGTTGAATAAGACTGTATGTCAACTATAATTATATATACATATAGTCATGGGACATGGAGTAGAGAGTGAGAATGGAGTCAGTGGAATTGTAATAGATAAGTATGATATCGGGGGTGGGAGGGCAGTAGATGGGTAGGGGGGTTGTTTCTATGCGAAGGGTGAAAAGGATAACTATTGCATTGTTCTCTACACCTGAAACTAACAATAAAAAATAAAAAAAATTTAAAAATTTGAATGGTGAAAGGGATTCCTGAGGCCCTTAAGACAATAGATTAAAGTGGAGTCTTTTTCTGAAAAATAAATAAATAAAATAAAATAAAATAAAATAAAACCTTGTTGACAAGATCATCTCAGAAGAGTTTGGCAGAGCCAAGAAGTGAAATTTGGGATTTGGGAGAATAGTTGAGTAGAAAGGGAGCACAGAAAGCAGGGTAAGGTGCAAGGAAAGAAACAGGAATGGTAGCTCTTTTCTCTAATCCTCAGATGGGTTAGATATTTTGTGAAAAGGGGCATAATTATTTCCCTTTCTAAATCCATGACCCTTTGCAATGTAACTTTGTCGGTTCTCCAATGAAGAGATGGTGTCTGCTTCCTGGCCCTTGAATTTGGCTGAACTTGTGACTTGTTTGGCCAATAGAATTCGAGGGACATGAATTCTATTAGTGAATTTAATTAGTTTTGAGTTTATGCCTTAAGAGGCTTTGCACACTTCTGTGCTAACTCTTGGAGCTCTGCAGAGCTCCCTAAGAACAAGCCTAGGGTAGCTTACTGGATGATGATGATTTAGTTGTCCCCATGGCCCCTGTTGACAGCCAATCAACCCCAGAAACAAAATCACCTAGTAAAGAAGCAGCATGTATGAGCTCAGGCAAGGACAGAAAGACAACCCAGCCGAGCCCGCTCAAATTGCTGACTAATTGACAGAACTAAGAGCTAAATAAATGTTACACAGTGAAAGCTAACTGATACACTACTTTGGGTTTGGGAAGGTAGCAAAGGAAGGGAAGAGCAAAGAAGAGAGATGGAGGTTGGAAAACTGTGCCATAATGAATTGTGCTCCAAAATAAACATGGAAGCAAGACAATATAAACATGGAAGGAAGCAAGACTAAAGTTGACAAGAGAAGAACTGAATACCCATAGCTATCTGTGTCTAAGCTTTTCCATCCTCTACCTTCTAGAATCAATATGCTGCCTTTCTCCAATACACATAATGAGCTGTATGCTACTCAGGCAATCTGACTCCTCAACGTGAGCTCCTGGTGGGGTGTTTCAGAACTACAAAAAGGAAAAAAAAAAAAAGCCTGCTGTCTCTGCTTCTGCTGTCTTAAGCAATCTTTTCTCTGGATGGCTTTCTGAAGTTTGTGGTCTGGTTATAGTTCTGTACAAAGTTGGTGGCCCAGTGGGCTCAGCAGTGGTAGGTACTTTTAATTTTTCATCGATGTTTATTTGGGAAATTTCAGTTTCTTTTTTCTTAGCCTTCCATCAGAGACTCAATTTATGTCACTCAAATTCTTATGAGGCAATTCATGGTTTTCCCAAATAAATAGGCTTTCTCTTATCCCATTTTTCTGCTCAGAATGTTTTATAAAAAATTGTCGAGGTACTTCTGGTAGCTTAAGTTCGATTTCTCTCCCTTTGCTAACCAGGAGCTTTTATAGAAGACAGTTCTGTTGTGAATGGTCTTCCTACTTCCTCATCAGACCAAGGTTCTGAAGGCCCCTTCTAAGAAAAAGCCTCTCTTGAAATCCTTACTGGTGGCTGTTGTAAGACATAGAAGCTGTAGGGCCTTTCATCCCAGGGCCTCAGAGCCCCACACAGCCCCCGAAATGCATTCAAGGAGCTGCGCTGGCATTTTCAAAGCACTTTGCCACTATTAATTGGTTAAGCTGTAATAGGGCTTTGGGAGTTAGGTAAGTCCCTGCCCCGCTTCTCCTCACTGGAAGATGTTTGCTAAGAAAGATGAAGGGGAGCATCTGCCTGTCAGACAGAGCTAAGGCAGGCTAAGGCAGCAAGGCATGGTGAGAAGAGTGTAAGCTTTAGAGTCAGGCAGCCTGAGGGTGAGTCCTGGCTACTTCTTCCTTACCTGGTGTACACCATTGAATGAGTTACCTATCCCCTCTGAGATTCAGATTCCTGATGTGTAAGTGGGGACAATAATATGCACTTTGGAGAATTGAGTGATATTTTAAAAAGCAAGGTTATATAGGTATGTAAAATACCTGGCATGTAATACATACACAATAAATGGCAACTACTGTCATTATAAAGAATGACATAAAAGGATTCGATCTTCTCTTAAGGTACATAGCAGTTTTCTAGACCATTCAGGCAAGAACAATTTCAGTCCTAGTCCTAGGGAGCTCACATTACTTGCCCCCACCCCCACCCCACCCAGCCCCCTTGCTCTCTCTCAGTCCTATCCATAGCTCTGATGAATGACCCAATAGGTTATTTCCTCCTTCTTTGTTTTTGGTACGGGTTTCTTTTCTCTCTTCCCCTCGCCAAGGAACTCTCTCTTTCTTCTTGATTTAGGCAGCTCACGATCATGGTGTCCATTGGTTCTATTGGTTTCCACTTCAAATGTAGTCAGGCTGTGACTTTCAAACTTTGGAATTTCCTTTCTTTCCAGCCTGGTAATTGCTCTTACTGTGATGAGCACATAATTTGCCCTTGCTCACATTGGCAAGTTATGCAATGCTTCCCAACCTTTCCCACAGCATGGCACACAGTGACGATAATAATGTTTGTGGATAAACTGGGGTAACAGATGAAGTGGCTTATGGATGGAGCCCTGTCCAACTGCCCTGAGGAACAAACAGGGCACGTTTCTAATGAGGGTTGGGAAACTGTGTTGTTGAGAATGAATTCCTTCATTCAGTATGCTTTTGTTCATGATTGTGTTGGCACTAGTACTACAATGATGAACAGAACTCATTCCCTACCCTTGAGGATGTATTACTGTAGCATATGTGTTAATATGGAAATGTTGAGATGGCAAGATATAGGAGAAAGCAATTGGTCCCTCTGGAATCTGTCAGTATGGGGTTAAATTCAGGCTTATTCACTTGCTAGCTATGTGAACTTGAGCCAATCACTTAACTTCTCTGACTTTTAGTTCCTTTTTTAGTAAAATGGAGGTCATAAATCTCCCTTCAGGCTTCTTGGTAGGGGAGAGGATGAGTTTAATGAGAAAATGTTAGTTTTCAACACTATTTATAAATAGGGCCATTTATCTGCAAGTGGCCAGTTCAGTTCTTTCCAAAATGCCTGAATACATTCTGAATGCCTGTTACAAATTTCATACTGACTCTCATTTATGAGTATTGGAATATAAATGGTTTATCACCTCTGACTCCAATTTGAAGAAGCATTTGTGATTACCAACAAGAATCATAGATTGTTCTCTTCATTTACTTACAAATAGTCACTATGTCCTCACTATATGCCAAGATAAGGTCCTCAGCATTGAGGAGGTCATGGGATGTATTAGAATGGGGGCTCAGAGACCAACTAGTCAGTTGGAGAACAAACAACTATTATAGAGCTCAGGTATTCCATTTTCCAGTTTTGTGATTCTCCCATCATGTCATGGTGTTATTTTACGAGTTCTGGGAGATACAAGGATAAACGGAATGTGCACTTTTACAACTTGAGAATCTGGCTAAATTAAAAGACGTAAGTGACTTTACTTTGATGAATTAAGTCAACAGCACTAACCTCTCTGGTAACAGGGTATTTTGGGGGGCATATCTCAAGTTAAAACTAATAATGTTATGGATTTAGGATTATCCTAAATATTTCTCTGAATTAAAAAAAAAATGATCTGCCTTCCAGTTACAAATGGCCAGCTATCTCTCCAAGGACTTGATATTCTTACGCTCCATCTGTTTCTCTATCTTTCTGCACACACAGACATAAACACAGATGTACTTGAGCCACTGCTAAAGGTCACATACACAAAGCTTGCTGTGAGAAAAGAAAAAGTACATGTTTCTAAGTTGGTTTCTAAGGACCTACATAAAGTTCTTCATCATAAGGTTAGAAATTGTACAAGCAATAAAGCTGAAACAAATATTGTAGTTAATGGTATCATGCGTGGCATATCATCTCAAAAGCACCAAAGTAGAAAATTTAAAGGATTGAAAGTCAGCATAGCTTGCTAAGACTTCTCTTATTTTTATTTTGTTACCCAGTGTGTCTCCGTTGCGTTAGCCAGAGGTCAAGTGTACTGATTAAAGGAAGCGATTTTGAGCAAATTCAGCCTTGGAACTGTAAAGGGAAAAAAAATCTAATCTAGAAAAATTTCAGTTACACTTTTTTTAAGTGCATGAGTTTTTCCTGTATATATACCATGTGGCAGAATTCTTGGATTAAAAAAAAAAATTCCAGAAGGTTGAGATAGAACATTATTTTGTGGTGTGTGTGTACTGGGGGAGTGGGCAGATGACTAAGAGTATGGAAAAGGATAGACCTAATGGATTTCAGACAACACACCGATAGGCCTGCATTCCTAGGGCTGATGGACATTTGACAGATTGGTAAATATCATGCTGAGATATTTTCCATCAAGGCATTTGTGAAAAAGAAAACACAATAATTCCAGCACACAAAATAAATATATATTTAATGTTTTGGAGCTTCTAATTAACTTCAGACAATCTAAGGGATTTCTTGTTAGGGAGAAAAAAAGGGATTAGATAACTACAGTCTGATCTAGTTGTTTAGAATAATTTAGATTTTCAGTAATGGAAAGCCAAATTGGTATAAAATTCTTCTTGACTATCACATTGTTAATCATGTTATTACATCCAAAGGCTGGGTTCCTCTCTTGGTTGCTCCCAGTCCTTTCTCTTATTTTTCTTTCCTCTGGAGAACAACTCCTTGGATATTAATGTAGCCAACAAAGACACAATGAGAGGGAGCTGAAAGAGAAGAAGAAGAGAAAAAAATGTAAGCTAAATAGTTTCTAGACCCGTGAGAAAAGCTTCGGGAGCGTGATTCCACCAGCCTTGGAGCACTCTTGAGAGTTGAAATAGTATCGTGTTTACATCTGTTCCAGTGAGATCTGAACTACCCTTAAACTCCATTGTCTCCCCAGACACAGTGAGCTCTGCATAGATAGATATTCATTGATAAATTAAGCAAAGAGTCATGATTGTCCAAGCCCATAGTGTGAATAAAAATGAAACTTTCTGGGGATTTCTGCAGTGCAAGGCAAGTTGAATTTGAAGGACTCAAGGAGTTGTCTCACTCTAAAATTCTATGAGTCTTTGGATTCCAGCCATCAGACAACACTCCCTGAATTCCTGTGTTGGGGGGTCAGAAAATAACTTCTTGTTTCATGAGTTTCACCATGAAGTAGCCATGTTACCTTGGTAAGTCTCTCTGTCTCCTCACTGTAAAGCGAGGAGCTTAGATTAGGTTAGTACTCTTCCAACTCTCACATTCTGTATCATTCTATGAAGTGTTAGTTTGAACATTCTTACCCGAGGGAGGGAGAGTCATAGAAATAGAAGAAGCCTCTTTTCTGATTGCTTAAGGGCATTCATTCTAGCTTGTATTAGACAGTAAATACTAACAATAGAGAGTAAGTTTTCTCTCTGGGAAGCACCTTGTTCCCTAACTCTTGGGACAACCTCATTAATCTCTTCCCAATTATTTTCGAGCTCTCAGTGTCCTTGAATATGTGTTACTGGGCTCTTGTCCTCATGTTTTTAAATGTGGCATTGTGCCCTTTGTGAGAATAACAAATAAGGGAAATATGTGCAGTGTATGGATAGGAAGTGGTTTCCTTAGCAACGAATGCAGTAAGAAAAATATATGAAAGGATGTGGGTTTCCCCTACCTTTATTACCCCCAAATCTAGTCTCTGACTGTACTTAATCTTCCTTTTTTTATTGTAAGATAAAATGTAGACTCATGCACTGCTATAAGCATCTATTATAATTTGGGGGTAAACCAAGATGCCACACATGCACATAGCACAGGGGTCCTTCACTGCTGTTTGGGGTACTATATTTAAAGCACATGTGTATATCTGTCTTGTTTTCTCGTTGGAACTGTGCAGCAACCTGAACGACCTATAAAAGCTATTTTTGTTTACCCTTTCTAGATTTCCATACACTTAATGCCTTAATGTCGATTCGAAATGTAAACACCCCAAGCCATAGAAACCATCGTGTGTAAATGTTGAAGCAAATCAGATGTTTACTTGAAGCCATAAGGATGAAGAGAGGATGTGAGTCTTACTGTCATTCTATAAAGCAATATTTTGCCCCTGGCTGGGCTGCCCTCTTTCATCTTTTTCAGATAAACCCTCTGCAATATGAGCTAATTATTGGAAGCCTCTTGTGGTTTCTTCTGTTTTAAATTTTTGTGTTTTTTTGTGATGGAGAAGATATTTACTTTGACTTGCCAGAATTAATCTGCTAATTCTCAATAAAGATCCAAGAACATAACTTTCTGGTAGGACTTGGCATTGCCCAAGCTTGGAGCTTTCTTAAAATTAATTTAGTAAAGAACAAGAAGAGTTCTCGAGAACATTCTGGTTGAAGTTTAATTCTGAAGATTAAGAACTGGAGATAGTCTCTCCTATCTAGTTGCTTCAAGGATGGGAGCACAGCAGGTTGAGAAGACAATATTTCTGATGTATTCTAGACAGTTGGTCTACAAATTAAAATTGATCCTTTTCTTGATTTCTCTCTTCTGAGTGCAGGAGAGACACAAGTCATAAAATAATTTTAATGTCATTTTATCAGCCATTATTTTCTCTCCAGATGTCACATATGACCTCCCTTCTTTTAGGGGAGAAAACTGCTGCCATCCCATGCTTCTGCACAGGAGAAGGGAAACACACTTGGCCTCAACTGATCACATGGGTGTTACTTTGGTCCAGGGAGCTGAGAAGAATGATCCCCTTCCCTACTTCTATTCAGAATGCCCTGTTTTTTAAATAACAGTGAAACAACTGGTGGCCACAAACCAGAAAAAGAGAAACAAGTTGGAACCCGAACAGTGATGTTTCTGAGTTTCTGATGTGGCAAAAAAAAAAAAAAAATGAGTCAAGTGAATCAGCAACTTAATCCTATACAGAAACCATGTAAAGAAAGGTCAGAACTTAGACCTTGGGCACACCCATTGCTGGAGTCCCTAGTGAGAGGTTGGAGTGGTAGAGGTTGGGGTTGCTTTGTGATTGGATGCCATGGTTAAAAATGAGAAGTGTAATCCCAAGACTGGCTTGAGGGTTCTAGCCAGTCTTTTTCACTTGAAAGTTAGCCCCACTTGACCATGGCTTTCTGATGTTTCTGAAAGCCTGTAAGTTCTACAGAGTTAGCACAAACGAGCATTTCTAGTGAGGCCCAGCAGTCTTCATTCAGCATCATGTCATTAGTGAGGCATTAAATTGCATAAACTGTAATGTGAGTTGAAAAAAAGACCTATTCCAGGAGTGTGAAGGAGCAGAATAAACTGATTCTTGTTCCTTCATTTATTATTTAAGCTTTTTATTTTCAAAATATACTTATTCAAGCTCTTTAAAATGTCTGGTAATGGAAAGAGACTTGACTTTGGGTTGGTGAACACACAATGAAACATACAGGTGATGTATTATAGAATTATACACTTGAAACTATATAATTTTATTAACCAGTGCCACCCCAAGAAATTTAATAAAATTTTTAAAATATTTTTTTTAATTTTGCAAAAATATTGCAACATTGTTAGTAATAAAACAAGGCTGGAAACAACCTAAATGTCCCTCATGGATATTATATATTATACAGTGAAATGCTACAGAGCTTCTAGAAAATGAGGCAGCTCTATATCTATTAGTATAGAAGAACCTCTATGATATCTGAAGTTAAAACACATACAGAATAGCATATATTCTACCATATTTCTTTACACACATGATGACATATGTAAACATGCTTGTAGTACATAGGTTATCACTAGAAGGGTACATAAGTAAATGGGCAACAGTGGTTGTCTCAGAGGAAAAGGGACAGGTGGCCAAAAGTAGGGGATTGGGAGAAGTACTTATTACTATGTACTTTTGCTGCTTTTCGAATTTTTGTGTATAGGTATTGACTATTTAAAAAAAATTTTTTTTTAATTGGGGAAGTGTGTGTTTTTCCAGGACCCATCAGCTCCAAGTCAAATAGTTGTCTTCAATCTAGTTGTGGAAGGCGCAGCTCCGTGGCCCATGTGGGAATCGAACCGGAAACATTGGTGTTATGAGCCTGCGCTCTAACCACCTGAGCTAACCGGCCACCCCTTGACTATTTTTTAAATAATTTTTTTGAAAGCAATAAATAATCAACACATCAAGTTCAAAAAAAGGGGGAGACTCTATTGGCCACGATTTTTTGGTTCTGTCTCCCACTTGAGTTCTCCTAGGCATTCCCACAACCTAACAAGAAATATGGCTGTGCAGAAACTAACCAGTAAGGAGGCTTTGGGGTGTGTGTTTTAAATAACGACATGAACTTTAAAAAGGCTTTTAGAAAATAAGCAGCTTCTGTAGTCCACCTGTTCACATTATAATTTCTTTCTCCTGTTTAATGTGTTACTCTCTTTTCTTGTTCCCCAAGCCCTGGCATACAGTCTGAAGTAGAAATGCTTTCCATATTTAGTCTGTCTGGTTCTGTTTCCTCTGAGACTGGTAGGTAGTTCAAATTTCATTTTGGGCTATGCCTAGAGGAAAAAAGTCCATCCCTAGTTCTTTCTTTTTCTATTTATGTCTTCTTTCCTCCCCAAGGTACTTGTTTCCTGGTTCTCCTTCCTTCTTCTTTGTATCTTCTTGCATTTCTAGGTCAAGTTTACCCTTTCCTAATTATTTTCTCCTTTATCTCAGCTTCCCCCCTACTTTACCATCTAATCTGTGGCGAAGATGAGTTTTACTTTGTAAAATGGAACACAACTCCATTTTTGACATCCAAGAATTCCTTTGCCTGTCCAATTTGAAACTAAAAGAATTCAGAGAAAATGATTCCAGATATAAGACTGAGTATAAATTAAGTATCAATCAACATAGACAACAGAGAAATTTCCCAAACACTCTGCACCAATGACTAGTTCTTTTATGTCTTGCCTATTTGCACTGAGAAAGATTATTTTTTAGGCCTGTATTGAGAGGTTGCAAGAACAAGAGGGGCTTCTGTCCCCATCACTTCACTGAAAGGGCTCTTGTTAAGGTCACCTGTGACCTCTGCGTTGCCAGATCTGACGGTCACTTCTGTATCCTCATCTTACCTGACCTCTCAGCAGAGCTGCCTTACTGTCTTCTGCTTTTCTTCCTATTCCTGGCCACTTCTACTCAATCTTCCTGGCTGATCCTTCCTTCTCTACTTCAAGTGTCCATGTCCCAGGGTCATTTATCTTGTCTCCATCCAAGCTTTCTCCTTGGGGATCTCATCCTTACATATTATTTATATCCTGAAGACTGCTAAGTATAAATCACCAGTCCCTACCTTTCTCCAAAGCTCCAGACTTCTAACAAGAGATCTGCTTGTGTAGACATCTGACATTTTGTCTTGATACCTCCAAAGGATTACCCAACACATCCTCTTGAATAGGCATCTCAGACTGAACCATGACCAACCAAAACAGACCTTTTATTCCCACTGCCAC
The DNA here is from genome assembly GCF_001890085.2 of Hipposideros armiger. Taxonomy (NCBI): domain Eukaryota; kingdom Metazoa; phylum Chordata; class Mammalia; order Chiroptera; family Hipposideridae; genus Hipposideros; species Hipposideros armiger. The sequence continues at coordinate 991,133 of NW_017731708.1, forward strand.
TTATTTCCCCAATGTGCTTCTCTTGCAGCCTTTCCAATCCATTAAGTGGCATCACTGTCCACCCAGTTGCTCAATCAAAAGCCATACCCCAGCCCCATCTTTAACCCACCACCATCCTGCTCTACGTCCAGAATGCATTGGAAACCCATTTGCTTTTCACAGCTCCACTGCTATCACTTGTCCATGCTACTATCTCTGTTGTGTGTGTGACTGCAGTCATTTCTAAAGGGATTTCCCTGTTTCTACTCTTGTCCTTATTGTGGTACAGCAGCCAGAATAATTTTCAAAAATGTAAATCAGATTACCCCATTCCTCTTCTAACTATACCCCCTCACACTGTCCCTTCAAATCTGCTCCCCAACCCCATTAAACGCTCTTGTTTGCTTTGTCTAGTACTTTACTTCCACTGTAGTCCTGACCCACTGAAAAGTTTAAGCATCTTTATGTAATCTGATTCCTTTCTCATAGGTAAAATGAGGGCAAAAAAATTTATGGATTTGAAAACCCTCTAAAGTATTTATTACTGTGCAGGCGCAAAGCTTCCTAGGCAACCCTGTCCTTTTTTGAAGCATGGATAGTGGTTAACATCGGGAACCAGTGCTGGTGTTTCTTTCCTATTATCTGACATAGGGTACTGGAGAGAGTTGGGAAAAATAGTGTGGACTTCAGGAGGCAGATGGATTAGAATAAAATTAGAAAGTAAAACATGGCAGGCAGGTTAAAAAGAGGAGCACACAATAATTTTTTTTCTCTATAATTCATATTATAGTAACATTTTATAAATTGAGTTGTAGAAAAAGGAGCGATAAAAGGATACTAATTAGTATCATATTAATAATTACACTATTCCTCCTTGAATTTATATAATCTTTCTGCAAACAACTAAAATGATTTAAAAAGCTCTAATGATATTATATTACTGGGCAACGTGTCTATAATAGACATTAATTACATGGTATTAAATGGATCCACAGAGCTTTCTAAAGGTACCATAGGCTAATAAAACACCAGAAACCTAATTGCTACTCTAAAAGGTTAGAATTGCAATTAGCTTAATGATAGGAAAATTTTTAATAGGAAAAGTATCCACAAAACATTTTCTATGATGTAGTTTTTTCACTATAAGAAAAAATTTTAAAAATCAATAAAAATAAAATAATTAACCAAACCTGTTATACAAATATTGCTGTTAAATTTTCTCTTTTCCTACCATATTTTATTGTTGTGGTTTTCAGAGCCTTTTATAAGTCAGCCACTAGAGAGCAAACTTCTTCTTTTTATCAGGCTGTAGTTTTATTAAAAAAAAAAAAGTACACACCACATATGGTACTGTATTACAATACCACATTATCTCAGGCTGTAAGATCTGACAATATAGCTTCTGGATGCCTGGGGTGGTGAGTGTGAGGGGTGGAAGTGGGGAATTTTAAGGCCCTTTATATTAAATATATAAGAAAGAACAAGATAAGATGTAATGTTGAACCACCTTCCTGGAGTGAAAATGAAACCTTCTGCTAATGGATCATAGTCTTATGTTTCATCCCATGTAATAAAACATGATAGGCATTGTTTGGTCTGATAAGCATCTTGGGGCTTTTTTCCAGGCAAGGGTCTCTAGAGAGCTCAAAGAAATGATACTGCTTCCAGGTGAAATATGGATAAATTACCTTGTCAGCTACCTTTACTGCCTTCAGTTCCAGGCAGAAGAAAGCTGCCGGTTGAGAAACATTCTCACCTATTGAATGAATCCCCACTACTGACTTCTTTTCCAAACAGATGTTGGTCCCCAAACACCAATATGTAGGCAGATCAATCTGCTAAAGGGTGCCAGAAAGCAGAAGAGGGGATGCAAGGATTAGTGGAGGGGATTTACTGCACAGAGAAACCCCAAATTACCAGGCACCAGAGGGTATTTTTCAGCTGGTTTTGGGGGTAAGATTGAGAGATACTCAAGTGAGTTAATCCACTTTCGCTTTTAGTGGACTAACAATTGGCTTTGTGCCCACAACCTTAGGGACTCATGGCTGAACAAAGTCGTTGGAATCAAATTTCATCTCTGTTGCCTGAGCTTTGGGATATTTGAGGAGTTATAGTCTAGGATTTGGACTTTTTGGGTATTTTTACATAATGATATTTAACAACTGTAGATAGATTATAAAAGATATGCAAGAAGAGAGATTTCAAAACCTTCCAACGGTTTGTCAGCCATTCCTGTTAGAATATTTTTCTCATGTTGAATTGACTCATGAAATTGTCCGTATTTGAACAATTTGGCCTATAAAATGACAGTTTCACAGAGTTTGACCTAATACTTTACTCTTCAGGGCCTTCTGTGAAGAGACCTCAATGGACATAATTCACCATTTTAATAATCAATCAGCAATCATTGCATGCCCACCAAGTGCTCAGCACAAGGCCAGTGCCACCCAACAAAGACAAGCATTGAGCACGTCCTCTGAGGCAGGCGCTGCGATGAGCACCATAGCAAACATTCAGGGCAAACAGGTGAGCCTTGTCTGTACAGAGCTCACGCTGCAGTGCAAGAAGCTAACCTGAATGACCCACTGAAAGGAGAATCAGACCATGTTACGTGCCTAGAGTTGAAGTGCTGGGGGAATATGAAAGAAGGTGAGATTTCATCCTGACTAGGGACCTCATAAAGATTTCACCCAGGAGGCAGTCCTTGCATTTGGGAGTTGATACTTACATGGAGGAAGTGGTAATTTAACTGGGACATGAAGGATGCATAAGGTTATTCTTACAATTTCTGCCGGATATCTGCAGCTGTGATTGTTATTATCACTATGTAGTAAAGTCTCTGAAGGCAGTGGCCTCTCTGTAACCACAGGGCACCTGACACAGAGTGAGGGTTTCATTCCACACTCTCAAGCCAGAGCAGTGCAGTGAGTGAGAACACTTTATCCTGCAGCCACACTGCCACTTAGTAGTTATGTGGACCTGAGTGCTTTATTCAACTTCTGTGTGACTCAGTGTCCTCATCTGTAAAGGGTGAGTAAATAATAACACCTATCTGTGCTTTCCTTAGGAAGTCAGACATGACTGTTTATTTCTGTCAAGTCTGTGGTGGGCCCAACAAAACTCTTTTCATTGACATAACAAGGGAGCCCCAAAGAAAAGAACTCAAGAGAGCTGGACTTGAGGAAGAGGGAGTCAGGCTGGCAGGGAGCCCCAGGGAATTAAGGGATTCAGGGCAGAACACCTGTCCCATGCAATGTTTTCCTTTGGCCTAGTTCTGTGCACTGGTTCTTGCAATGAATGTGAAAACTTTAGGTTTACAAGCAAATAAATGAAATCCTGGAAGAGCTATTTTTACCTAAAGCTCTCTAAATCCCCTGGGGGCTTGATGGGCCTTCTTTCATAGCTCTTAAACAAATGGTAACTCGGAGGTGTGTGTGTGTGTGCGGGAGGGGGGCGGGTAGAGGGAGGCCTTGGTGGATTGACAGCTTTAGAGGCCACAGGCCAGTACCGTCCCTCGCCTCCCGGGCCCCAGGGCTTCCGCTGGGTGGCGGCGGTGCCTGGCAGATTCACAGCCAGCCCGCAGAAGGAGCAGCCTTGTCTGATAGCACAGAAGGTCGTATCTGAGCACATTCGAGATAGTTCTTAGGAATGCCCAGAAATTCATAGTGGGTGGGAACCCTTGGCAGGAGAAGGGTCCTGTAATAAATAGTAGGCAGGGTGAAAGTCAGCAAAAGAAAGGTTATCACCCAATGCTACCCAGTTTGTATCCTTCAGGCTGCTGTGGACTGGGGCACATCAGTTGCATATGAATCCTGATTGCAATTCAGCAATTTCCATTGTAATTGAAGGTCAGAAAAGTTTTCAAAATGTGCTCCTCCTGCCTAAGAATGTGATATATCTTTGTGGATAGTTAATAAAAAATGTATAGAAAGATACAAAATTATATTAAAATTACTATTCACTATGCAGTGATAACTACTTTTGATGTATTTCCATCCGTATTTTATACTAACAAAAGACATATTTGGAATTTGCTAAATTTTGAAAATTTATACAAATACTTTTATATTGTTATTAAAATTTTACCAATTTTTGTTTTTTTTTTAGCTGAGCCATTCTGCCACCTGTTGGCAGCTCAGCGGCAGCTCAGCTTGGGCTAGGGGTGGAACCGCTGTTGCTTAGACCTCCCACTCTTGAGCGAGCTCTTAACCAACTGAGCCACTCGGCTGGCCCACAAATTTTTATACTTAACTTTTTCACTTATATTTTGAATATTTTCATACATTAACTATAATTGTAAATATTATTTAATGTGCATGTCTCATTATATAGAAATTTAAAAGATCATTTTAATTTTTATTAAAGCATAATATGAGAATATTACAAGCAAATGTGCTGCAAAATGAAATAGCATTAAATGTCATAAAAAGGAACAATTCCTTTTCTATTCATCCTTATCTGCTTTGTCCTTGTCTGAAGAGGAACCACTTTCAATTCTTATATAGCAGTTTGTTTTGATATTTACATCCATATTTAAAACTAATATTTTATTATTTCTTCATTTACCAAGTTTAGAACATACAGTGGGGACTTTTGCTTACTTTTATCTTCTCTTTCTTAAATCTTCTTAACATAATTATATTTTATTTTTTAGCTAAATAAATGTTCAGTGTTTTCATGATTATTATGTGAATATTGTTTACTACTGATGTAAGTAATATGCTATGGTTATGTTTTCTTTCTTGTGTATGTTTTGTTTTATCTTGGGATTAATCATTGTCATGTTCAATTGCTTAAATTTCTTTGACATGTGGTAAGTCTTTCTACCTTCCAATAGCTCTATAAAATGGCTCTCTATACAATATTCCATATGGTCAAAACTGTCGCATAATTTATGAGTTCTATTTTATTCTGTAAAATTCCTTTTGAAGGCCTCTGACATCCTGCTCCATTCTGGACTGACTCTCCTTAGGCCAGGAGCCTGTAGTTTTTTAAAATGATGGACCATTATCAATTTTTCTTTTTAAAGCACATACCTCCAATATTTGTATTATTTATTTGTTTATAAAATATGTTTTTATGTAAAAAGTAGTGTGTACATTATGGATCATAAACAAAAATAGAATTTTTAAAAGGCTAACATAAAAAATAAAGTTTAAAAATATGTTATTTCCTTCTTGTGCCCCCAATGATTGTCTTTCACTCACCAGGGCATGAGGCCACTGCTCTAGGCTTACAATGACTGTCCTGGAAATTTTCTTTGCCGTCACTCAGAATTCATTTAGGCTAGTTCTTGTGTTGGACATTGTTTCTTGAACTCCATGTTTCCTCCTTCTGAGTTTTCTCTCATTTGGATGGAGCACATCCTTCAGCAACCTCCTAAGAAGAGGTGAAAAGGAAGTTAATTTTCTGAGATTTTGCTTGTCTAAAAATGCCTTAGTATAAGAGAATAAAAATACAGTCACAAACTGGAAGAAAATATTTGCAAAACACTTATCTAGTAAAGGATGTGTGTCCAAAATATACAAAGAACTCTCAAAGTCAACAATAAGACAGCAAATAGTCTAATTAAAAAATGGGCAAAAGATCTGAACAGATACCTCACTAAAGAAGATATACAGATGTTAAATAAACATATGAAAAGCTACTCAGAATCATATGTCATTAAGAAATTGCAAATTAAAACAATGAGATGCCACTACATACCTAATAGAACAGCCAAAATCCAACATGTGACAACGCCAAATGCTGTAGAGGTTGTGGAGCAGTAAGAATTCTCATTCATAGTTGGTGGGAATGAAAAATGGTATAGTCATTTTGGAAGACAGTATATAATCCAGCCATCACACTAGCTAGTATTTACCCAAATAAGTTGAAGATTTATGTCCACAAAAAACTTGTATATGAATAGTCATAGCAGTTTTATTCATAATTGTCCAAAACTTGGAAGCAACAAAGAAGTCCTTCAATAGGTGAATGGATAAACAAATTATAGAGCATCCATACAATAAAATATTATTTAGCAATGAAAAGAAAATCTATCAAGTCATGCAAGACATGGAGGAAATTTAAATGCATACTGTTAAATGAAAAAAGCTAGTCTGTATGATTCCAACTTACGACATTCTGGAAAAGGAAAAATTGTAGAGACAGTAAAGACATCAATGGTTGGCAGGGGTTCTGGGGAAAAGAAGGGATGATTAGGTAGAACATAAGAGATTTTTAGGCAGTGAAACTACTTTGTATGGCATCGTACATTTTTTAAAACCCATAGAATGTACAATACAAAGAGTGAACCCTAATGTAAACTATAGGCTTTAGTTAATAATGACTCAGTATTCATTCATAAATTATAACAAATGTACCACATTAATGTAAGATGTAAATAATAGGGGAAATTGTGTGATTGGGGGTTGGTGGGGAAGGGTGGGGAAAAGGACATTTGAGAACTCTAAAATTTCTGTTTATTTTTCCTGCAAACCTAAAACTGATCTAAAAATGAAGTATATTAATTTTAAAAATGTCATTGTCCTCACATGTGATTAGTAATTTGATTGGGTAGAGAATTTTAGACTAAAAGTCATTTTCATTCAGAATTTTTGAGACATTGCTTCATTGCCTTCTAAATTCAGTATTGCTGTTAGAAATTTCATGCCATTTTATATTGTGATCCATGGTACAATGTGTTCTCCACTCATTTATCCCCCAGAACTTTTCAAACCTCTATTTTTAGTGTTTTGAAATTTCATAATGCAGGTCTTTCTTTCATTAATTTCATTGGTTTTTAATCTGGAGACTCATGCCCAGTAGGTTTAGGAACTTTTTTTTTTTAAAGATATTTTTTGGGGAATTGGGGGGATGGGAACAGTGCTGGGGAATTGGGGAAGGGGAACAGACAAGTTGCTGTCCTTTTGTTCTTCAGCCTAGTTGTGGAGGACGTTGCTTCACTGGCCCAAGTTGTCACCATCATTGCGCTCTTCCCGGGTGAGGCAGATCAGTCGCTGGCTTGTGGACGGCCGCTCACTGCGGCTGCTGGCTACATACGGTAGTCCATGGCAACCCACTGCAGCAGGGGTTGCAGCCTACGCCGTCCCTGGCAACTCACAGCAGCCCAGCCCCAGGTTGAGCTGTTGTTCAGCATCTTAGCTGTGAAGGGCAGTGTCACTGGCCCTCATATGTGGGATCCGAACCGGGGCCCTCTGGCGTCCCAAGCCAGTTCTTAACCATCGCACCACTCGGCTGGCCCGGTTTAGGAACTTTTCATAAATTATTTCTTTGATAATTTCCTTTCTATTGTTTTCTTTATTCTCTCCTATTAATCTGGATCTCTTGATTGAGTCTCTTATTTTCTTATCTTTGCTCTTTTAATGCAAATCTCATTGTTGAACTTCCTGTTTTTTCCTAGACTTTATTTTCCAATCTCCCAGTGGGGTTTGTCAATTTTGCTATCATTTCCTTTTCTCTGAAGCTATTAATTGTGGTATCTTTGAATTTTTCTTCTGCTCTCTGCATTGTATCTGTGTTCCCACCTACCCCCTCAGTTAATTTTGGGCTCTCGTGTTGGAGGCTTTCCTCAAATTCTAGTAATCCTTGTCTGTTCATTTACATTTAAGAATAGGGCACTAAAAAGCTGATTGGAAGCTCTGTGTGCATATGCAGAGCTAATCAACTGATAGATTGTACTGTGGGACAATCAGGGATCATAGAGCTTTTTAATTGAACTCCCAACATTGTTAACACGCATTGTCTCTTCAGGTTCATTTCCTCCAGGAAGGATACACTGTCTCCTGCCTTGGGGTATAAGATTGGCTGCTTGTGCTGTAGAGTTGGCAGTGGAAAAGGCTGGCATCTTAGCTTCCAGAATGGATATTTTCACTTGTCCCTCTGTTTTCAGCTCAGTACTGTATCTCTACTATCCTTTCTGTCTGGTTCTTCTTGTCTGGAGACTTTCTGGTTCAAGTACTTTAGATATTGTAGGGTGAAGTTGTTCAAACTTTCTGTCTTTGGCCTGTGGGAGCCTCTTCAGGTATACTCCCAAGTCTTCTGACACACCAGTAGTCTTTGATAACATACTTGCTATCTGTTACAACAAGATTTTCCAGGATCATCTTCTATCTTCCTCGCCCCAGACCTGGAATCAAACATTTCTCCAAGGACCCCTTGTTCCTTTTAGTTGAAAATGGTATTTGGAGACATGGTGTGAGGATATTCATTGCTACTGAATCATTGTGGTGGGCCTTCTCAATGGGCAGAGCTAAGAAATATTTATTTTTTTAAGATAAAATTAAGATCTCCTAATGATATTTCCAGCTCGATATCAGGACAACAAAGCTCTTATTTATTTATTTATTTTTTTAAGCTGAGCCATCCTGCCACCTGTTGGCAGCTCAGCAGCTGCTCAGCTCGGGCCGGGAATTGAACTGCTATTGCTCAGAGCTCAAGCTCTTGAGCGATCTCTCAACCAACTGAGCCACTCGGCCGGCCCTCCAAAGCTCTTATTTATCTGATCTTACATCTATAATTTCTCTCTTCTGCATTGAGCATCCTGGCTCTCAATGTCACCAGAATAATAGAATTAGAATATCCTATACTTGCACATTTCTTTCTTTCTCACAGTACAGAACAATGTCAGAATATTAACACCAGCATTACTACCAACAAAATGATTACTGAAAATCGATTGTTTTTTTGTAGGTTTTTTTGTTTTTAGAGTCTATTCCACTATATATGAACAGTCACATTATTGTACTTTAAAGTTACTTAAACTGGTTCCTTTCTGTATGGTTATGACACCAACCAGTTACACATTTAGGTTGATTTTTTAACTTCAGAAAGTGCTGTTTTGGAATTTAATTTTGTTTTATAACTTGTAAGATATTTACAGGTTACCAAAAGCAAATCTACAAAACAAAATATAGGCAAAGAACTGTAGCCTTAATTCCTATTCCCTCAACCCCATTCCCTCCCTTTCTTTCATAGGTAGCCATGTTTTTATATTTTAGCCTTTTATAAAAAAATAATATATATCACACGCATATGTGTGTGTATGTATGCATATATTTGTCTTTGTGTGTACACACACACACACACACACACACACACACACACACACACACACAATGCATATGGGGCTTTCAGGCCCATTTCACTGACTTCCTTTGGTGCCTTCCCTTGTTGACTGCTGTGCAGTTTCCTCCTGTGACCCTTCCCTTCCCCTTTGCCTTTTCCCCGTATTTTTTTTTTTCCTCAATCCTCACCCCTCACCCCTCTCTAGCTCTTCATTCTGTCTCCAAGGCTCCCTTCTAGTCCAATGGCTTCTTCTACTCCCTATTCATGGTGATTAAAGTAGTGAGTGGTGGTTCACAAAACTGTTTTCCAGACTTTCAGTTTTCACTTCCTACTGTACGTTTTCAGTTGTGTGTTTCTCATGCTACACACTTCTCAAAGTGCACTCACCATCTCATCTCGCTCTGCGGTAAATCTTGCCTGTTTCTGGTGGTTCCTCTACTAAGAGTACCTTCAACCATGCAAGCACCCAAGTTACGAAACGGTGGCCCAGTCCTACTGATTCTCCTTCCAAATGCTTTCTTTCGAATTCCTCTTCTCATCATTACTGCCTAGTTTAGGCTCTCATTGTTTCTTTCCTCAACATTGCAGAAGTTTTTCAGTTGGTCTTCCTGCATCTAGACTGTGTTGCTTTGGTCCTTCATCTATGCCAGAGTAAATTTTCTGAAACATAGCACATATCATTTTTCCAATATAAATCTTGTGATTGCCCTCTGTTGCCTTTACATTTAATGATTCTTTTTTTTCTGTAATCTCGTTCAAGTCCACCTTTTCACATTCTTTTATCTACCTCTCAACGTATACCTTGCCACATAAAGCCACTCTGAGGGCTGGGTATTATGCCTGAATACACGGTTCACTTGAATGATTCCTTTGTTTTTGTTCCCTCACTTCTGAAATGTTCTTGCCTTCTCTATGCACAGTAAAACTATATCATTCATTAAGGCACAGTTTAAATGTCACCTTCGTCAAAAAGTTAATTGTTCCCAGTTCAGAGTATTTAGGATCCCTCTTCCTAAACGAATGCAGCATTACCATGTTGTTTTATAATGAGTTGAATAAAGAGAAGTTTCTCCATGCTAGAATTTAAGTTCCTTGAGGGCAAGGGGCTATTAATTACTTATCTCTTTGCTCCTCCCTAGTACAGTGTAGGCTGTTAGTAATTATTTGTTAAATAAATATATGATTAATAAATGTTTTTTGAATTGAATTAAATGTGAATCATTTTAGGATGGGCCATTCAGATAGGTGCCAAGAGTGAATTATCCATCTAGTGATTGATGTTTGTTTTATGGACTTTATTTTTGTTATAGTCATTTCATATCTTTTAGCCATCCTTAATTCTTTCTTCCCCCTTTTCCTAACACCCCTGAAGTCAAGTCTGTATTCACTGTATTTTTATATTGGTTCCTCCTTTCCTTTCCATCCCATTGACAATACAACAATTCATCCAATACTTGAATAATATGACAGTTTTCTTCTCCCTGACCTCACTGCCTCCCACCCATCTTATGTTCTATAACTAGATAGATCATCTTAAAATATTTATTTGACTCTGTTATCTCCCTATTTAAAAAAAGTCTTTGGTAGTTTTTTTTCTTTCTTTCTTTTTTTTTTACACATGAAAGTTCTTAGTTTATTAGCCCTCTCATGAAAAATCTGCTCAATCACCACAAGGTCACTGACGAATCTTTACTCCTTCTGTCATCCAATCTCCACCTACTTTTTGCTAGCACCACGTTTGCAGTCCCCCTAACTTTCTTCATTCTGTTCTTGCGTTCCTTTCGCTGTTTTCTTGAGGTCTTTCTCTTCTCATACAGGCCATGTCTTGCAAGTCTATGTTTGGGTTCATTTTTCTTGGCGTAGTCCAAGGAATCATAAATCATGCGAAAGCCAGTGGTCTTGCCACCACCGGAATGGGTACTGAATCCAAATACAAAGATGACATCTGGTGTGGTCTTGTACATTTTGGCTAGTTTTTCCCGGATTTCTGTCTTAGGTACTGTTGCCTTCCCAGGGTGAAGGACATCGATGACCATTTGTTTCCTTTGAAGTAGTCTATTGGTCATGAACTTCCTGGTCCGGATAGTTACTGTGTCATTCATGATGGCGGCAGACGCTCAAGCAGCCAGGGAGGAAAAGAGAGCCACTTCTTTGGTAGTTTTTTGATGTACAAAAGATGAAGTCCACATTTTTTAACCTGTTCATGATCCCTACCTACCATTCCAGTCTTATTACCACCCTTCTGACTCATCTATACAAACTTGTGGTTTCAACGATACTTTCTTGCAAACACAATTTTCATGTTTCCATCTCCATGACTTTATATAAGCAATTTTCTCCCCCTGAAATGCCCTTCTTTTCTTCTTTGTGCATTTAATTATATAGATTTTCAAGATTTTCACCTTGCAGAAACAGAACAGGATAGACCCATCATCCAATTTTTAGTTCCCACCCAAAATTTGGTTTGGATGTCAAGAGAGATGATGCATGCCTACATCAAGAGGGTATAATAAAGTTTATGACTCATGTACTGGGCCTTTCTATGGAGAGTGAGGCAGGCTCCCAAGTGGTCTGAAACTGGCTTGAGAGAGCAGAGAAAAAAGACTGGCTCCACTTTTGTGTGTGTGTGATTATGGAATGGGGTTGGAATGAGGGATCCCACATGGGCCAGAGCTTGAGTGGTTTAAACCTATTGCCAGCACCAAAGGAAGGAACAACCAGGTTTCTTATTGGCTTGCCCAGATGTGGGGCAGAAGGGGCATGAGCGTGATGGTGCTTGAAAGCTGTCAGTAGTCATATGTCAAAGATGGAGTCAGACTCTTCATTGCAAAGACCCAACCCAAACCCCACTGACCTCATCCTTAGTCATCACTTTTCTTCTGAATTTCCAGCATTCGGCATTTGCTGCCTCATCCTGTTATTTAACTTTCCTGATATTTGACTTATGGAAATGAATTTAATTACAGTAGAGTCATACCTCCAAGGGGTGAATCCAAGTTTTATAGGTCCTGATGCTTATACAGTTTGGGGTGTGGCCCTCTTTATGAAAAAGAATGCAAAATAGGTACAAGGCCTTGGAAGGGGGCTGTGCTCAAGATGGGCCCTGAGGCTTAAGCTTCACCAGCTTCACGGTAAATTTGCCTCTGCATTCCTCATATGAATTAGAAGTATACAGTGTTAAAATTTACATGCACTAAAGTTCACTTCTATTGGTTACAGCTCTGTGAGTTTGTACCTATGCATAGACTCTTGTAACCGCTATGACAGACAGGAACAGAGCAAGTCCGACGCCGCAAAGATTCCCTTGTGCTGCCCCTTTGTAATCAGAGACTCCTCCAGCCCTTCTTGTATGTTCTAATCTCTCCACTAGACTATAACACCTTGCATCTGGTAAGAGTTTGCTGTTGTTGATGATAATGCTAAGAAAAATGACATTTAATTTTCTAGTAGTAATGGGTTCCTAGTGATGAACAAAGGCATTGAGCATATTCTCTGTTAAGGATGACTTCCATTCAACAAAGTCAGAATTCACATATTAAAAAAAATGACTATGTTTTGGTTTGAGACCCTCAGTGATGAAATTCATGAAATTCAGCTAGTTTTAGAACCCTCCCTTTGGTCGATGTTTGATTTAATAGGCACTGCATAATGCCTTGAATATGGAGATGATTTAAATTAGAGGACTAGCTGGCTGAATCAGAAGTTGCTTAAGCTAAACTCTAAGCAGCATTCTTTTAAAAATATACCTTTTCTTAACTTTTATTCCTGTGTGTGTGTGTACACATTTATGTGTTCATGGACAGATATATTTCCTCTTTTAGAGTACTAGAAACAAGATTAGGAAACATAGTACTACAAATCAGATCCTTGAAGGAAGGCTGGTTTTTCAACTCAGAAAAAAACTGGGTCTTTTCAAATGAAGCCAGTTGAGAAGGGAGAAGAACAAGTCTTTTGCTGAGATATCAACTGAATAGATAATCACTCCTTTGTAGCCTAATGGCCCCTGTATCCAAAATGATTCTGCACAATACAGATCAGATCACTTTTGCCCAAGCTCATTGGCAACCAAAGAATACCTAATTTACTGTTTTGACAGAATCACCCAAACATTTTCACTTCATCTGAAATTGAAAATGGCTTTCCAAACAAGGAAAAGAAGCAGCAGAATGCTCTTCTCACCTCCTTAATGCCTGATGATGAATTGTTTTCAAATATCACTGTGTACCGACTTTTTGCAGGAAATAATTGTGCCTTGGTTCGCCATTGCAGAGCAAAGAAGGGTCACACAACTGGGTGTTCCAGATAAAAGTCCAATTAATCTCAAAACAGCTCCTCACAGAATGAAGAGAAGAAGCTAAGAAGGCAGAGGCTTTAGCTCCCGAGCACATGTCCTCCCCCTGTGATTAGTTGTATTAAGCAAACCGTGTGAATTCAGCCTGAGAGGAAGGTCAGAAGTTCCATTCACTTCTGTCTCCCTGCCACTCCCTGAATGTCTACTCTGCAGAGTCTTGTCAACAACCAGGCACTTCTGTTTGTTTAGCGGGACTACAAACAGAAGTGTGAGTGAGAACTTCAAGGAATAGCAGTGTTAGCAGCAGCTGGCATCCAGCCAACAGAGAGTTCTCTGGAGAATGGAAGACATTTTTATCCCCATCTATAGGCCTGGGGATTTGAAACAGTGTGATCATTCCCAGAAGGGGAGCACAGGTTTACAAAATGCCATCTTTTGTATTAGTGCCATATTACGTTTTTTAAAGCTGGCTAACAGTTGCTTTATTCACCTTTCTGTGAAAGATTTATCTGCATAGACCAGACTTTCAGCTCTGGATTATTTCCCATTGTGTCTAAAATGATAAGACTAGTTATTTCTTGTGTTCAACCCTTGTGGGGAATTAGGTGGGCAGCCTTTTGCCTCTTTGGTTTCACTCTCCTTAATTCCCAGGCATTTACAAGCATCCAAATTGTGTTTGATTAGCATAAGCTAGATTTCCCACAAGAGTTTCCTAATACCTTTCTTGTGCAATCACATCCCACTCGGACACAGTAAGCCCCTCTGTTCATCCAGTGTGTCATTCAAATAGATATAAAGAGAGATGCATAAGATCACTGGCACTTGGTGATGACAAAGGGCCGAGGCCGCAGGATACAGTTCAGAAGCCAATGGGAAACAGTCAAGATAATGGCGAGTAGAGGCAGCCGAGCCCTCCCGGTTGCTGTCCTTACAATCCACGCTGTCAGCCCACTCTTTAGGGATAAAAACGGATAACAAGGGAGTTAGGATATTTTTTAAAGACCAAAGTCTCTATAAAATGTGATCAAATAAAGGCAGACTTGATGGCAACATTAAGGAGCCTCCCGTGGCTATCTGAGTCCAAGAACTGCAGGGTGAAGGCAATTCTCTTTCAAGGTCTGCATTGCCTTTTCCCCTTATGGTGTCTTTTTGTGTGTTTTGTGGGTTTTGTCTGGAAGTTGCATATTTTTCTGGTAGTTTATCTGTGGGAATCCTTTGAGATCTAGGTGGAAGTTAAAACTACCATCCCAGGCACTCTAGGAATTATATTCTCTGCTTGACATTTTTTTCAGTCTACACAACTAACACATGAGGACTGGCTTATGGCTGTGAACATTCATGGGAGATTGTTTAACCATCACTCAGCACTAAGATCAAGAGACACATGATCCTTGCTGCCACCTTCTAAAGGAGAGGGTCTAGTTCTCATTCACCTGTACTTTGAAGGTGTAGCTCTCTGGGGTTCCAACATTATGTGTGTGTGTGTGGGGGGGGGCCTTCATTTAGATTGCCTGTCTTAGCTGGGTCCCCAGCCCTGTGCAGCCCTCAAAGCAAAAGCTCAAATGCTACGTAGTTTGGCAGAAACTTTCAGGGTGAAAGCCTGGTATTCTCTTACTAACCAGGGTCTCTGCTCTGATTGCTTCTTTGGGATCTACAGAAAACTGTATTTTAGCCAGCTCATTGAGGTATTTAAAGAAATTAAAAAATTAACTGATATTTTAGTTGTCTGTGTTGGGGACTTGTTTGGAAGATCAGGAATGAATCTTGTAGTGTCTCCACTTCTCTATGAATATTCCTCTGTGTTCTTTTCTGTACTAGATAAGCTTATTCAAAGTTTTCAGTCTTCCAAAATTACAGCTTATTATGTTTTAGATGGTTAAGGTCTCTTCAGTTCTGACACCACTTCAGTTTCTGCCCTCACTGTTATTTGCCCCTGTCACTCCAATTCCTAAATGAAAATTATTAAGAGAGAAATCTAATTTTCAACTGGAGCCATTCAGGTTCACATAGGTCATTGGTCACTGATGTTGGGTCAGAGTCCACCCTGGGTTCAATCAAGTGTGGTCAGTGTGTGTGTGTGTGTGTTGGATGGGGGAATGGTAGGGTTATGTGTCACAAAACAGGGCCACCATTCCTTAACAGGGCTGTGGGAAGGTCATTTCCCATAGAAACGTGTGGGAAGGAACTATAAAACACTTCTTGTATAAACACTTATAAGAATAGTACTTCCACCTCCCCTGCCTTAAAAACAAAACAAAACAGAATAGACAACATCCAAGGCAGAGATGGTATCCATCAAATTCTTAAAGTAAGACAGATGGTTATTGTGAGGTGATAACATGACCTCCAAAGCAGAGTCCTGATTAGGACTTAGTATTAGGGCGATGGCCCTTGAACTCCATGCTCTTTGAAAGACCATGAAATGATTGCAGATACATATGAGAATCAAAGCACACTCCCCAAAACAGCTGTAATATTAACCCCCATTAAAATGATGATGTTTATAAAGAGTTTTAAATGATATTGGGAAAACACTTTGATAAAAGCCTTAACAGGAAAATTATATACTTCATATGATCTCAGCTATTAAAAATGCATGAAAGATAGACTGGAAGGAAATACATTAAAATGTTGACAGTGGTTCTCTGGAGTGAATTATAAATGATGATGACTTTTTAACATCTGTTTTGCACTATTCTGCCAATCTTTACTAATGAGTAGTTTTTATAATTAAACCAAAGTTAAATCCAAGGAACCGCAGAAAGGACATGCTGTAGTATTTTAAGGTACCTTACTTTCAGGCTGAAATAGCATATATTATTGATGTACTTATTGAAGATAATGAGATCACATTTGACAAGTGTGGATTAATTGTTCAGATGATAATGGATTTATGGTTACTATCATTGTAATCATTTGTCTCATGTTTCCAACCAGATAGCAATCACCTTACCACAAGACAATAGTCACAACAGCAAACATTTATTGGGTGGTAATTATGTGTGTCACATGCATTATCTCATTTAACCATCACAATAACCCTCTGAGGAAATATTATTAGTCCCAATTTTCAGATGATAAAACTGAGGTGTAGAATATGGAGCTTGCCCAGGATTGCACTGCTAGTAAATGATGCAGATCAAGTGCAGTTCTTAACTGGTACTCTTGGAGCCATAGCTTTTATCAATTATCACCCTCCAGAGTAGTTTATCTTGTGTGCAGAAGCATGACGCCAAACACACAGTCTATAAACTCTACCCAGAAACCTACCGCTGCAGGAATTTTCAGAGCCTGCTGCACACATTGCTGTAGGTATTTTATTTTTCCACTGTGGTTAGCAGAAGTGAAAAACCGAGTTCATGGTTGGCTTGGATCAGGCTGAGTTTGGGGCTAAAATGAGAAGCACCTAGTGAAAATAACTTGGAGAATTGTCACTGCTCAGAAGTGTATCAAAGCAATGTATGTTCCAGCTCAAAAATATACTTGACAAATCTACACTGAACACAGATAAATGGAAGCCACATGGGCTGCACTGGGCCAGGGCACCACATGGGAGCTGCTGGGCGGCCCAGATGTGTGGGAAGATAGGAAGCACAGCAGCAGTCGCCATGGCCTTTTGTCTCAACAGTCTCTGGCATCAACAGAAAAGAAGAGAATTTTTTTTTTTAATTGGGAAAGTTACATGCACAGGGTAAAAAAAAAAAATTATAAAAGAGAATACAGTGAAATATCATCTCCCACCCACAACCTTCATTTTGTCTCAGAGGCAACCATTGTTACCAATTTCTTGAGTGTTCTTTAAAAAACATTTTATGCTTAAAGTATATATTTAATATTTATGTATATGCTGCTTGAAACACACACAAATGGTATCAAATTACACCTACCTCCCTTTTCTCCTCAGTACATCTTGGCAGAGCTACCTTATATAGTTGAGCACAAGGCCCTTGGCAGAGGGGAGATTGGGGGCTGGAATTCAATAAACTGTTCTCTGGCAGGAGGCTGGTCTGTCTGGAAGAAAGCCTCTTTTCTTAATCCACACAAAGGTACCATCTTGGCCTCTAGAGTTTGTCCATATCACCACATGTAGATTTACTTCACTCTTTTTCCCCATTGTAGAGTATTTTTTTGTAGCAGATGAACAATACTTGACTAGTTTCCTATGGGTGGGCATTTGAGTTCTTTCCAATCTTTGGCTCTTAGAACAAAATGCTGTAACACATTTCCTTGTCTAAACATTTTTGTGCACCTGTGTGAGTACAAGGAGTAAGTTTGGTTATGCAATTTTTGAGATTCTGAAACCTTTGGTTTCAAGCAAGAAACAAAATACCTTGATTTAAAAAGACCTGAACTCCAGAGGTATTTTTTCTTTCATTTTGTAAACAATATTTTAAATTCTTATCCGTTATCAGCCTTGATAATTAGCTTCCAGCTGCCACAGGAAGTGTTTGCTCTCTTCTCAAGGGCCCTCATCATCCACAGCAGGTGCTTTTCCTCTCTTCAAGCTGTCCTCACCACCTCTGGAATTGTCCTCGCCACTCCCAGAGCTGTCCCTGTCAGCAGGGTCCTAGACTGGAGCATCGTTGGCAGGTTCTTATTCATTGAAGTTCAGAAGAATCAAAATGTCTCATCTGATTTCCATGGGAGGGACTGGTTCATTCTCACACCTCTGAAGGCCTCAGCTTTTCTGTGGTTAAATATCAATACATTTTCTGACTCTCTAATGTACAGACAGTATAAGGCTGAAGTGAAGGGATTTACATAAAAGTATTATTATTCGTGGAGGCAGTGTGGTATAGTAAGCAGGGCAGGGCCTTTAGAATCCACAGAATAGGGACTAGAAACCTAGATCTGCTATGCTTGATAATGAACATGTGTAAAGCAATTTGCACATAGCTGGCAATCAGTAACTGGACGTAATATTGATGAGGATGATGATAGTGATGTGACTAAATAAATAAAGAAATAGATACATCCTGGGGACCATGCTGGATATTGTAGAGATGTTAACTGATGTGCAACCCATATAGTAAGCATCATATCTCCATTTTAAAGGCAAGGTCAGAGAGATGAAAAAATTCGTTCAAGGATCTACAGCTACTAATGGATAGGACTAGTATATACGCCATGCTTCTCCACATTCGAACTGATGTTCCTTTCCTAGATATATATAAGAAAACTTTTTTTTAGGGAAGTAAGCCACATTTTAATGGTGTGCTGAGCAGTGAGTTCTATAGGTTCATTCTTTCTGCTTTCTAAAGACCTTTTCTTTTCAACCAATTTGCATATAGTGTTCAAATTTTAAGAGCAGTTTTGAATTTTAATAATACAAAAGATGGCTTATTAGGAGGACAAGTTTGGTAACAAGGTTTGATTATCTGAAGAATTAATAAAGAAGTCCTATGAAGAAAGTTTGATCTGTTAATTCCATAAAAATGTGTTGTCATGATGAACAAGTGCTTTGCTGAACTTTGTAGCCTTGAATATTTTACTGTCTTCACGCGTTTTTCTCAGTGTGTACTTCAGCCCTAAAGAAACTTTTCTATTTTCTTTATCCTCTGTATTCATCTTTCCACCTATGAAACGGATAGAGCTCTTAATTTCTTTCTCCATTGCTAAGCGGTAATCTAGACAGGTTATTTCTCTTATCTGTTTCTAACTCTGTGGTGGGGGATTTTCTGTTTCTTATCTCTTTTTGGAGAAATATGACTTCTAAGATACTTTTTAGGGCAGGAGGAAGAAAGATAAAACAGCCTCGGGGAGGGGGGGGGAGGAGACACAGCTGCAAAGCTTTGCCTGTTTGGAAAGCTGCACGTGTCCGCAGCTGCACACCTGATAGCCGCCTTCCCTCTGACTGGACACCGATTATCTGCCTCTTTATAGTGTTGTTTGAGGGAATCACTTGGGTAGTGCCACTATTTGAAAAGGGTGAACAGTGTTCTCATTTACTCTTTCTGAACAGAATATATTTTTTAGACACATCTACCCATATCAATTGGGCTAAGGAATAAACATTTAACTTTTTTGTGCTTTCTATGGTGAAAGTCTAACTTGATGTCATTTAAACCAAGAATGAAAGTTATTTGCATCCATCCAACAAACATTTACAGGGTACCTATTGTGTATGCAGCACAGGATGAGGTGAGTGTGGTAGATACAGTAGTATTGCCAGATAAAATACAGGATGCTCAGTTAAATTTGAACCTTGGACATACAACAAATAATTTAAGTACAAATATGGCTCATGCAAAATTTGGGAGATACCTGTACTGAAACATTATTTGCTATTTATCTGAAATTTAAATTTAACAGACATCTTGTATTTGAATTTGCTAAATCTGACAACCTTAATTGTGAAAGACTGTTGTGAAAAATCGTTAATTACATGACAGTGGGGTAAATACTATGGTAGGGGTTCTTAAAAAACATTCCAGCTGTTACCTCTGTGGTGTTTGCGGAGAAGAAACTCTGGCAGAGAATGAGGGGAAGACAAAAGATATGTCTCCAGGCTGATGAATCACAGAGGTAGGACTGTCACAGTCTGGTCTTTGAGGGGTGGGGACAATCAAGCAGAGGTTTGTGGAGACACTGTGTAATCCCATATGTAGATTAATTAACATCCTTCCTGCTCCAGCTCCCACCCCCAAAGACAACCTTCAAGAACAGCATTGGTGTTGGCATGTTGGATGCCCATTGGATCAGATATTTATTTGGCAATTTAGTTTTCATGTCCTACTGTTTCTAGCTATCAAAAAAATGGTGATCATATGTTTATTTCTTTAATAACTATAGTGTTGAAGACACTGTATACTTGGTGATCTAGGAAGGGTGAAAGAAAATAATAAAAATAACCAGATTCCTGCTTTTGATCAATCTGTGGTGTATATGTGCATGTGTGTGTGTTGTGGGGGAGAGAGAGGGAGTTGGGGTGGAAGTAGGGGCTGGGGCTGGGAAAGTCAAGAACTGAATATTAAAGAGCCATGTTATTTCAAGCAATGCTAAAAACAATCCAAATCCATCACAACAAAAGACCTGGAATTTGTTTGTACAGGATTTGGCCTTGATACTTAATTATTAAGGGAGTGCAATTGGCTTCATCCAGCAAAGTTACCTGGAGAAGGTGAGTTTCATCTTAAAGGTTTGCAATTTGTGTAGAGGCAGAGAAGAAAACAAGGCACTGCCCACAGGGAGAATATCATATTCAACAGCATATTTTAATACACCGTGTACACTTGTGTGTGTGTGTGTGTGTGTGTGTGTGTGTGTGTGTGTGTGTGTTCGAAGGATCAACGTGGCTGGTTGGCATGAAGGTGACCGGGTGAGGAGTTCCAAGATGAGCCCAGAGTTGGAAGTGGAAAGGTTATTTTTAACTGATTAGATGTCAGACTCAAGGAGAAAGCTAAAGAAATTCATCTCACCGAAAAGGAAAACATAAATGGAGCTTTTTGGGGCAGTTTGGGAAAAGTAGGGCAAAGCAGGGGTTTGAGATAATTTCTTGGATAACTCAAGCGCTGCCCCACTTTTGGTTGAGCGACGCAGGAATTCAGAAAATCGCTTCACAGAAGTTATGTTCTCGCAATCATATTCTGCCAGAAGCTTCTGCCAGGTGGTATATTAGAAAAAATATTTACATAAAAAAAGATAAAGAGTCATTTTATTTTTCCCCTAAACTATGTTATACCTTAATTGCCTCATGGAAAAATCCTTTTTGCTGGGCTCTCTTTCTTGCATAGGCATAGATATGACCACTGGAAAATTTAGCTGCAGTGTTCTGCAGCAGCAGGAAAATGCATTATTGTTGGGTTGGGTGTTTTAGTAAAGATTTCTGCAGAGTTTGAATATCTTTATCTAAAATTCACATTAAAGCCTCAGGCCAAGATCCTAAAAAATGAGAACAATTCACTAGGAATCCCCTTGGTTTATTCTGTTATTCCTTTTCTTTCTCTCTCTCCCTCTCTCTCTCTCTCTCTATTTTTATCTTGCTAATGATTTTAGTGTGGCTTTGTAAAGTCATAATATTTCTTCCATTACTACTTTTAATCACCCTTAATTCAATATATAGAGAGAAATTATTTGATTTTTTTCTCTTTGTGGAAATCAGGAATGGTAGGAGATTTACACCTGAATAATTTTTTCCTAAATGAAGAGAAAACAATAGTCCTGAATTCCCAGGAGTAGATAATTTGAGAATCCAGACTCAAAGTAGTGTTTCAATGGAGGTGTTTTCTCTGCATGTTGGTTTCCCTTCCTGTAGGTTATCTTTTTATTGCAAAACCACAGACCTTGAAAGGGTCTCTAGAGGAAGTCGAGGAATGGATTGCTGCCTTAGGCAGACACAGACCACAAGAGTTGTATGAAGTTAGGTCCTAGACCTGAAGTTAGATTCTGGGCCATTCCAGGAAGGGCTCCATAAACTTCCGTTGTTCATAAATTTCAAAAGTTTTCAATTAGAGATGGTCTGCTAACTTTTGTGGTCAACATGTATAGCCAGTTACTAGATCACCCTGAAAAGCTCTCACAGATCCATTTGTAGAGATGTGTGTTATCCAACAGGGTAGTTGTTCTAATCACATTCCACTTTTACACTTAAGTATGTAAAAACATATATCTATGTTTCCAAAGGTTTGCATCTCTATTAGAGTTAAAGTTGTATACATGCATTTTTCTGTGGCTTTCTTTATGCATCTCAGTGTTTAATACTAAACTTGTTATTTACACGGTTAAAGCACACGTGAAGTCATAACCAGTGTCTGTTAATTCAAGCTTAAAAGCTCTTGACAGATGCAAATAATTGAGAAGAGATGGTTTGCAGAAACTTGTATTACTCAGGTAACTTTTTCAGTCTTCTTTTTTCATAAGGAAATAAATGTTCCCTGTGTCCCGTCTGATTATAGAAAAAAATAATGAAGTTGGCCTCCAACATCTTTAGCTTCTTCTCTTTTGAGACTCTCTTTACTTTTAAGTGTCCAGCGCCCCTGGGGCCTCCGCATTCCAGTTTTCAAATGAGTGTTTGGAAAGGGTCCTGACAGCAACATTTACTTTACAGTGTTAATAAGATGAAATCCAAAGAGCTGCTTTAAGGAGCTATTGCCATTTCAAGTCTTTTTAATTGTAGAATGTGTTTAGGCATTTCTGGTGCCTCTGAGCAAGTGGAGAAAGTGCTCTGGGGTTGGGGACTCCTGGACTCCCATCCCGCGCCTGGGCTGGTTTTCTCCTTTCTTTCCTTGTACCCAAAGCCGGGAAGAGAAAACTATTTGGGGAGTCCTATGGACTAGCCCTAAGATTCTCAAAGCTCTTTCTTGTTCTGTAATGAGAATCCATGTGTTTATATTTTTTATACTAGATGACAGGCACATTTTACATATATGAACTCAGTTGACTCAGAATGGTCCCGTGGGGGATAATTGTTATCACTCTGTGTAATGGATGAGGAAATTGAGGCATGAAAAGGCTAAGTAACTTGCCTAAGGCCATATGGGTGGAGTAACTAAATGGGTGGAGCCAGATTCAACCCAGGCAGTCTTTAGTGCTTCTGAACTCTGTGCTTAGTGGCCCCTTTAGGAGCTGACTACTCTGAAAAGTTTAGTTTCTGCTCACAAGTGTTCTTTTTATTATTTCACATGTTTCCCACCATTTGTGAAAATGTTTTTCACCCAAACTATTGTAAATATCATCCTTTAGTAAGTATCTAGTCTAGGATGGCCAAAGGATTAGTTCCCAGCCCTTGTATTGGATTGTTGGAAAAGTCATGATGCATGTTTGTGACACATGGCACGAGTCCATTTTTGGAAGTACTGGAGTCATTCGCATCTATGTATGTTATTGCTATGTCATTTGACAACTGACAGTTCTAGCTTCATTCTAAAAAAAAATTCAAATCACTGAATTTTTTTGCGATTTGGTTGAGTTTTGGAGATTTTACAAGTTGAAGATGGAAGACCAAACTGTGCATTTTGCCATATTTTACTGTTTTACTTCCATAAAGAGAAGAACATGCGTCAAGCTTGTGAAAAGTTGCATAAAGTTTACGGTGACAATGCTCTACAAGAATGTCAGTGCCAATGATGGTTCATGAAATTCTGTGCTGGTGATTTTGATCTCAACGACGCTCTTCTGTCATGGAGGCCCACCGAGGTTGATGACGACAAAATAAAGGCATTGACCGAGTCAAACCCACGTTACATGACATGAGAGATTGCAGAAACATTGACCATCCATCATTCAAGTGTTCATGACCACCTGAAGAAGCTGGGATACGTAAGCAAGCTTGATGTTTGGGTTCTGCACGAACTCAAAGAAGTTCCTTTGGCGGCGCGTATAAACATCTGCAATATGCTCATTAAACATGAGGAAAACGATCCTTTTCTGAAGTGACTGATAACTGGTGATGAGAAGTGGAATGTTTACAACAATGTGGTGCACAAACGGTGTTTGTTCTGACATGATGATTCACCTCAAATGACATCAAAAGCAGACATTCATCAGAGGAAGGTTATGCTTTCAGTGTGGTGGGATTTTAAAAGTGTCGTGTTTTTTGAGCTCCTACCAGGAACCAAACAATCAATTCGAATCTGTACTGTTGGCAAGTGGACAGTTTGAACGAATCCATCATCCAGAAACGTCTAGAGCTTGTTAATTGTAAAGGAGTTGTGTTCCATTGCAACAAAGTGAGACCACACTTGTTTGATCACCCATCAAAATTTGTTGGAGCTTGGATGGGATGTGTTGCCACACCCACCATACTCACCTGACCTTACGCTGTCAGACTTCCACTTGTTTCACTCTCTTCAAAACTCCTTGTGTAGTATAAAGTTCAATTCAAATGAGGCTGTAAATAAACACCTTGTTCAGTTTTTTTTGCAAGTAAAAGCAGGTCCTTCTATAAATGAGGAATTCTGAAGTTTACTTAAAGATGGCAAAAGTTTATCGAACAAAATGGGCAATATATCATTGATTGATTTTTGTTCTTTATATAAATAAATGACCTTTGAAAAACATAGACAAAATATGTCATGACTTTTCTGACAACCCAATATGTCAACTCCTGTTACTAGAGCCCAGTGTCATTGAATTTCTTACACAAAAGACCAAGTCTTATTAACCAGGAACATATGACATTTCTAATTTAAACCTTTCAGGAAAGGCATTTCATACTCCACCAATATTTGGTTTGTGACCTATAATGACACTTTATGCCCAATCTATTCTTGGTACTTCTAGCTTTGCTTTATATCCCCAAACCTCATATGATAAACTTGGCATTTGTAGACATTATAGTAATGGGATTGTTTGCATGACCTTAAATAGGTAGGTAGTCATTTGTAATTTTACTGAAGCAAAGATTTGAGTTTCAAAGATTGCAAATCTGGTGTTCAGAACCAGTCAGATAGCAAGTTCCCATCCTCTCCTAGCACCATAACCTGGTGGGGCTTTATTTTTCTCTAAAATGGTATTTGCAAATTTGGGAATTTGAGGTCTCAATAACCATCCCTCACTAAGACACTGTACTGAAATTAAAATTTTCAAGTGCATTCTGTTTTTGATGGACTATTTTTCTAATGGTTTACATTTGCTTTCTTATTGTTTTGTTATAAATAAATGTTTATTGAAGTATAGTGTATTAATCTGCTCAGACTGTTATAACAAAATACCATAGCCTGGTGGCTTAAACAAGACACATTTATTTCTTGTAGTTCTGGAGGCTGGGAAGTTCAAGGTCAAGGTGCTGGCCCATTTGGTTTGTGGTGAGGGCCCTCTTCCTTACTTGCAGACAGCCACCTTCTCACTGTGTGCTTACATGGCAGAGAGAGAGAAGCCGAGCTCTCTGGTGTCTCTTCCTATAAGGGACTATTCCCATCATGGGGCCCCACCCTCATGACCTCATTTAAAGTTAATTGCTTCTCAAAGGCCCCATCTCCAAATCCCATCACATTGGGGGTTATGAATTCAACATATGAATTTTGGGGGACATAATTCAGTCCATAGCACATAGCATATTATACTATTATAAGTATATAAATTATAAGTACACAACTCAAAATATTTTCATGAAATGAACAGACCTGTGTAACCAGTGTCTAGATCAAGACACAGAATATGACCAGCACTCAGAAGCCTCTCTCTGCTCCTGCCTCCAGGGTAGCATTATCCTGACCTCTAATATCATTGATTAGTTTTGCCTGTTTTGGAACTTTTGAATATTCTGTGAAAAGATTCATACCTGCACTTTTCACAATAGCCTAAAATGAAAAGTAATTTGGTGAACATATGTACCCATTTCTGTAGGCCATAGACCTGGCAGTGGGATTACCGAGACATTAGGTATATATACGTTCAGCTTTACTAGATGTTGCCAGAGAGTTTTCCAAAGTGATTGAACTGATTTACACCCCCATCAGTTTGAGAGTTTTTATTGCTCTTCCTCGTCACCATGATTTCATATCGCCAGTCTTTTTCATTTTAGCTGTTCTGGTGGTATAAAATGCTATCATACATGGTTTTAATTTGTTCCTTGATGACTAATGAGTTGAGTGACTTTCCTTATTTATTTTTATTTCAGTTGCTTTGAATTAGGATTCCATGACTTTTAAGTAGGCCCACTCAACTTTGTGTCATCTCTAGGGCTAAAGTGTATAATTTTAATCCCATCTTCCATTTTGATGATATTCTATGGTGCTTGGGTTCATACTAAGCCACCAATAGTTATGTTTTGGCTCTGGCCTGTGACAGTCAGGTCCTAAACCATATATTGATAGGTTGTTGCTAAGAATATCATATATACTGGAATTGAATTTCTTGAGAAAATTATCTCTAATTCTGCCTCCTTTACCTACATACTTTGTAGATCAACCCTGTGGTTGAAGGGTTATATGGGTTCTCCCAGGCTGGTTCTTCATGGAGCCATTGAACCATATTCTTGTCTGTGTGCTCCTCAACTAAATTATTTGATGATTTGTCATCATGTCTCTATAGGAATTAATGTTGACGAGCTAGGTTTATAATCATCATGTTTCTTCTACATTCCCTGAAATTCTCAGGCCAGTGAGATTGTTTATTGATAGAAACCTGGAGCATTAACTACTTTTAGTGATGCCATTGCCAGGATTCTTTCTCTAAAATAGTTCTTTCTTCTTTTTGTTGTGTCTGTTTGAAAATCTCAAGTTTTTCGATGATCAACATCCTCTTGGTGCTGGTCAATTTGCTGTGGTATACCACAGAGTTGATTAAAAAATTTAAGGCAAGGATGCTGTCTCTTGGAAGGTGTGGCCCCAGGTAATCACACTGAGTGATGTTTAACTTTCTCCCCCAAAAGAAGCCACTCTAATAACACCTTTTCCAGGGAACTTTGAGTTTATTTTAAAATGACATATTGGAACCACTGGCTCTTAGAAATTATATGTTCATACCCAAAGAGTTGCCTTTCCTTAAAAAATGTCATTTGCAATGCTTTACATTTAGCATATTTCTTCTTTAAAATATTGGTCTTAATATATTTTTATAACTTGCAAGTTTAGACTCCCTAGTAGTTTCGTGTTTAGATTTGATATCATACAGTCCATGGTTTTAACAGGGGAAAAACAAATTGAACAACCCAATCTCCTGCTAGGTAGCATTTTGGATGTCTGAGATTCAAAAGGGTGCTTCACTTTGATTAAAAGTGTGTTCTTATTTCTCTGTTAACCAAGAACTAGATAATTATTAGGGACATCTTCTAGGGATGAGTGAGTTTTCCAGAGGTGGCTTATTCATTTTGGGATCCCTGCTGAGGTAATCATTAAGTAATGCCAGCCATTGAGGAATTGGTCGCCTGCTCTGTTTGGCATTGAATCAAGACCACTTTATTTCTCCTGGACCAAAAAAAAGTCAAAACATACACACACACACACACACACACACACACACACACACACACATACACACACAAACACACGCTTCTCAAGACAGCAACAATGAAGAGCGGAGTCTTCCTGCCAAGCAGTCTAGGCTTGAGTCAACTGCCGATGAGTAAACAGCACTCCCTAGAAGCTATCTCCACCTATCCTCTGATTCTCTTGATTCATCTTGGTTCCCTGGTGGACAGCAGGTTTGCTATTGGAGCTCTGTTTGATCTCTTGTCACTAATTTATACCTGTGGTTAATTTTGATTGTCCTGCTGATTGAGGTACTTGTGCTCAGCTGTGGTTGTCACATGCTTGTTAGAGGTATGCAAAAACATGGCATTTAGTGGTGATTTTCACTCTGTATTTAGAGATCTGAGGCTTTTTATGTAAATAATTCTCAAGCAACAGTCAACTTTTGTGAGATGAATAAACCTGGCAATGCAGTTGTTTATGAGTTACTGTAAATCTTTTCTGCATTGTGCTTTGAAAATGTTTTCAGATTTTCTTCCTTCCCATAGCACCTAAATACTTGGAAATAATTGTTTTAGATGATTAAACATAGCTCCTCCAACTTATTTATTTAGAGAGTGTCATCTCAAATCACACTTTTCGATTTCAAAGTAATGAAACAAAATTCACATTTTGAAGTAATTTGTCATTAGCAAAGACAGTAATCTGCTTGGGGTTCATTTTATTTCTCTCTCTCTGTAGACCACATTGAAAGTTCCCACTTGGAAATTCATATATTGTTTTCTCTCAGAAGACTTTATCAGTAGGCAGAAGGTAAGAAGACAAGTTAGCTTGCCTTGAGAGTATCTCTCAGACACTACAGGGAGGGAAGATGGGAGAAGCCGGCTAAAACACAGCCTCTTGATAGTGGGTCTCAAACTCTAGTATGCATCAGAAGTAGCCGATATATAAAATATAATTCATGGGTCCCATACCCGAGATTCTGATTTAGTAGGTCTTGGGTGGGCCTTGGCAATCTGTGTTCTTTAGCAAATATCCCAATAACTCTAATGTGGATGGTTTAAGACCACACAATGTGAAATATTGATCTAGGGTCTCTTATTAGAACATGATGTAATGTTCTAAATTGTCTCAGGCTGGGTTCCCTAAGAGCAGAGCCTGAGATAGGCATTTGGGTGTATGTGATTTATCAAAGTCGTCTCAAGAAAAGAGAGTAAGGGAAGTAGGATAGGGCAAGGAGCTAAGCAAGGATGTGATCTCAGCTGGAGGCCAGCTTTAACCTGATTCCACCGGGGAGCTCTGGGCATGAATTGACCACATAGCTGGTCCCAGCTGAGGAAAGGAAGTCAGTGTTTTGTACCCCATGTCAGTCAGTCACTGGTTGTGGGCTGCCTTTGGCTAGATGGGCTACGTAATCTCCTGGATAGGGTGCCTTCTCTTCTACAGAGGGTAATTTTCCTGGGAGGAAGCCTCTGGAACTATTAGCAAACAACACTCATGGCAACTGGGAATGCTAGGTAAAGGGGACCCAGGAAAAACACCATAAGCTTGCTGCTTTTAAGATGCTTTTTATAATTACAAGGGACAGCTTAGACAGGAGATATACTTGGCTTTTTGCTTTCTAATATTTTCTTTCCTGTGCTTTAGTAGGAGTTGTCATCCTGCAGCAAAGTAGAGAAAGCATGGCAACCTTCTTTGTCAATTTTGTTTCCTATTCTCAATAAGAGAAACAATGACTTCAAATATTGAATTATGGATCCTCAGGCTGTAGTGAAATCTTAATGTGTTTTACTCAAAACTTCATTTGCAGATAACTGTCTCATGCTTCATGTAATGATATTACTTGTGGGGGATGTTCCCTTGTTTCAAACATTCAATGAGAAATACGATATTCTGGAAACTATTGAACTGGTTGTCATTAGTTACTTGGCTTTATTAAATAAAACAGCCTCTTCTAAACTATGTTCTGTGGAACATTCATGTCTTTCATACTGTGTTCTATAGAAAACGAGTTCTATAGTCAAATAAGTTTGGAGGCGCTCTACACATTCTATTCCCCTCTAGGAGATTCACAAAGCACTTTGAAGTCTCTAAATATCCTGTAGGAGAGAAATTGCTTGCCTCTGTTTAACCTATTTCCCAAACTTATTTGCTCATAGGGGAGCTGCTTATCATGACTGCCTCCTTTCATTTTTATTTTTTCAGAACACATGCTACCATCTTATAGAACTAATATTCCATAGAATGCAGTTTGGGGAATACTGAAATAAAACTTTATTCCTCATCATATATTATCAGCGCATTGATAAGCAGCAATGAACTGGTTCCACTCTTTTATTTTGTAAAACCAGCCTTGACACCTTATCTACATGCAAGGCAAGTGCCAAGCAGATTTGGAGATCAGCGTAATCTCTTGAGAACAAGGATAGGTTATTTGTTTTCCATGCTGAAGGGGCCATAAAAACAGTAACATGTTTAATGAGACCTTACCATGGATATATTAGTGTCCATAAAACATTTTATTTAGCCTAACCTACAATTTACTTAATGGACAGTGAGTTTCACATACAGCTAGTCCCCAGCCTCAAATGTTTATTAAGTGTATGTTCTTTTTAGGAGTGACTTTGCCAGGGGGAGTCATGCAAGATTAAAAAGACAGAATATTAAAAATTCAGCCAAGACACATCAGGGTTGCCCTGATAACTGTGGTGTAATGTTTCTGAATTCATGTGGGTTCCCATGTTCTCATTAAATGATACTCTGCCATTTCCCAACACTCTTTCATTAAAAAATTATTTGGATTGTCATGGCTATGTGGCATTTCCTTTTTGCACAAGACATCCTTTGAGTTGTGTTTTTCTAACGAGTTTTGAATTGTAAAAGACAGAGTGAATGAATACTGATTTAGAGGAAAAATAGTGATTCCTTATATTTTGTATAGCATTTTGCACTTTACAGAGAACTCCCCTCCCCCTCAACTATCAATTTTGTTCTTACAAAAATACCATGACAATGGCAGTATTACAGATACCACAAAAGTGGCCAGGGACTCTCGGAAAGCTGGCCAGAGTAGCTTTACATAATTCAGAAGCTTTAGTTGTCATTTACTTTGACGATTATCCTAAGTGATAGGCTCTCTCCTGGGGTTTATTTTCTTGCACCATAAGAAACTTCTAGAAGGAAACAACAAGATTGTCTCTTATTTGCTCTTACTTTCTTCATGCTTAGTTATGCTCAACCAGCTTATCCTCTAGACTTAGTCACTAGCTTACTGCTTCCTAATCTGTTGCTTAGCATTATGACCTCTTGGATCAGGAGATGTGGTAACATTCCAGGGTACGTGTGTGAGCTCGTACGTGCATACAAACATGTAGGAGCTTGTGGGGGTTGAAGTAGTCAGAGGTCATATTTCTGTGTTCCTGTGTTCCTCTGTTCCCTGCTGGGGAATGTGGATTATCTCTATTAGAAAGCCAGAGGAATCTAGGATCTTGGATGCCTTGGGCAGGATAGAAGAGAGTCTGATAATACAGACACCAGTGAGGAGGCTGTTACATGGATATACAGTAGACAGATGTTGAGGCTCTGGGAAATGGATATGACTGAGGCAATGGAGAAGATTCCTGAGGTAGAAATGACTGGTCTGGGGGTAACAGAGATACAAGAGTTAAGGATGTAGATGAGGATTCTAGTATAGGTGGACTCTAATGCTATTATCAGAGAAGAGAAGATGGGGAAGAGAACTGGATTAGTAGAGGGTTTGGGGGAGAGTCAAAAATATAGAAATCATTTTAGGACATGATAAATTTGAAGTGAAATATTTGGAAAACAGCTTAAAATCTCTGTCCAAATTGTAGAGAAAGGGGACAAAAAACACTTAATTTCATTTATTTCAGTTTCCCTTCCTCTTTTGCAGTGCTGAGGTATCATGGTGCAGAGTGGCTATCTGGTCCTTGGTCATCTGTCCAGGTAGGTTACTGCTGAGGCTGCCATTTTTTCTACCAGGTCCCTTTTTCTCTGCTATGGCTATGCCATGTGATGCTTCCTGTGGTTTTGTCTGCCTAGCTTACGCTCTATCCAGCCCTTCCACTTAGAGTTTTGCTCTCAACATAGTGGGAGCCTGGGGCAGCATGGCTGCTCTGGGACCCTTTGGTATCTCTCTTCCTCTAGCCTGGGGACATCTCTTTATAGGGCAGAGAGGGAAGGAAGCATGAAGCCCCCTTCTTATTGCTTCTCACACTTTCTCCTATCTTCTCCCCAAACCACCAAGTTCTCTTAAGGCTGAAACCTGTTTTTTTGGGGGGGAAGAAAAACCAGAAGGACTTGCTGGCTATTTTTATTATTTTGGGCTCTGATGCATGCCTTCTGGAAGTCATGGCATATTCAGAGTACTACCAATCTGAATTGGAGGAAGGAACAAACACAAAGAGAAAAGAGATTAATATATGAAAACACTACCTGGCCACAATGTTAAAGTGAGAAGAGAAAGCAAGCTGGCTGTGAGCTACAGAGTGTAGAACCAAGAGAGAACAGAAAGATGACATCCATCAAAGAAGCCAGAAAGCTTCTAGAGGATGCAACACAAGCACCACTCTCAGGATGCAGAGACACAAGGCACTGCCCCCACTGTGATAATAACTGGATATGCTAGAGGAGGGCAAGTGGGTTCAGAGCCCAGGGTTTTAAAGTATGTTGATGACCCAGCTGTGGTTGGGAGGAAGCAGCAGTGAGACTGGGTTCAAATGGAGCCACGTCCATCTTGTGCATAATTATGTCATGCCACTTAAACTATTCTCCTGCTCTTCTCTACTTCTCTGATAGTCTCCCTTCCTGAACTACAAGTTCCTTAGGGGCAGAGCAGTGCACTTAATATCCTTATATCCTCAGACTTCAGCACAATGTCTGACACATAGTAGATTCCTTATTTAGATTTAATGAGTGATTAAGAGCCAAGGCTTTCTAAGATGGTTAGCATTTTATCTGCCCAGCAATAGGGCTGAAATAATCCACAATCTTAGAGGAATTTCCCTCTACTGCTGTGTTGGTTAGAGTGGAGCAGGAAATCTGGTTTCTGTGTTGGTAGGTGTAGTATCCGGGTTTCCTTACTTTTAGTGATAAGGGTGGTTAGCACCCCTGTTAGCAGTTCGTTTAGGTCCTATGGAGTAGAAGATAGAGTTTGGATATTTGTTGTTTTTACCCTCTCACTTGTACGTAATGTAGACATTGGAGTTATGATATATCTAAGAAAAATTTTAAATCATGGATGTAATTCAGAAATATATCAATTCATCACAGATCTATATACTCCCTGCCCAAGACTTGAGCAATTTGCATACAAAGGGAAGGGATACAAATATATAGGTCTGATTTTTTAAAACATTTCCAGTCTAGTACAGGAGGATAAGGCAAGTCATGAAATAACTATAATTCATGGGAAAATAAAAGTGCAAGTGTTGACAAATTAATTGAGGAAAGAGGCTTCTATTTAACAAAAACCATGTATTACACAGAATTGCCCATTCCTTAGATATCCCAAATAAAAGTTAGTTCAATAAATCTTGCAAAGTAGGAAGACAATTAATTTTTATAGTGTACTTACCCTTTGAAAAAAATCTTCAAAGCACAAAACAATAAAATTTAAGGATGGGGTCTGAGTTATGCCAAAGGTTTATTTCCCAGCAAAGAAGAAAGGTGTAAGGAGGGGAAATGAAGATTATTGAAGAAGAGCCAGGAGTCACTGTTTCCATTTATGGGGAAGTGTATGGTTTTTGCCAAGGAATTACACACAGCAGACTGACTCCTTTTTTAGCTTCTAAACCAAAGTTGGAGAGACACACAGTTTGGAACCATTTCAGCAGTTGAAGTTGCTCACGATCCTTAGGTGAAGGGTGGTGTGTAAACCCAAATAAATATTCTTGTTATTTCGTTATTGTTGTGATAAGTTATGTTGTCAGAAATACAGGCTGTTAGAATCAGACTGGGAGCACAAAGGGGATACATAGTCATCTAAAGATCGTATTTCACAGCTGTGAACACCCAAAAGAACTTTTGGCAGAAGATCATAAGCTATTAATTTACAACCTGCACAGGCATCCAAGCTTTGTTGAAAAAAAAAAGTCCTCTGAAAATATGTTATTCTAAATGTCTGGCTTCTAATAAAATCTTATTTATGTATTTTTAGTGTGAGTAGGGCATACAGAATGGGCTGAAAAGGGAGAGGATATCAAAAACACTTTAAAGGACCTGTAGATTTTTTTTTTCTCCCTAACAAGCCCATTTTCAGGTTTCTTATGAAACTACCCATTTGGATTGAAATAGTGAAGTCATATTTATTGACTGCCAGCATATTTATTGGACCAGGGGACTATAGAATAGATGCTTACGGTTGATCCTTGCAATTTTGGAATGTCTAGCTAGAGGAAAATGACCAGTCTATGGAAAAAAACCAAAAACAGGAGACCTTCCTTAGAAGAGGCTCTATTTTTGAATAGTGGGGTGTGTGGTTTAGAGTATTTGGGCTGGAGAGGACAGAGTAAGGGCTCAAATTAGGTCTCTGAGAGGCTCTCTGCTATTCTAGAAACTGAAATGACCCTCAAGGGGAAAATTCCCTTCGTCCTTTGTAATAGCAGAACCATTAGAGGAAGGGAAGCAGCGCAGAAATGCTGCTGTGCCTCCCAAGGGGCGATGGGGCTTCCTGCTTGGTACCCAGGCACCAAGAGCACAATGTGGCTTTGGCTGCTCAAGGTGAGGATGTGCCCCAGAGCCCAAGGTCTGGCCGTGGGAAAAGCAGACATCAATGCTGAGAGCTCATTTCACCAGGATCACTAGTTCTTCCTCAGCTGTGAAACTCAGACCATGGAGCTGGCAGCCATGGCCTTGCCCTCTGGTCACCGCCCCTTTCTCAGATTTAGTGGAGTTCTTTGAGGAGTTGGTAGCTCATGAGCAGTGACCTGGGAGTTTCAGAGGGGTTTGAGCAGTTGCTCAGGATTATGTTCTCTCTGATTGGCATCTGGGAAGTCTGCCTATGGCAAGAACACTCCAAGCTGTTTGGGTGAACCTCTTTGCTAGAGCCAGACGCCTGAGCCAACACCTTTGGAGCCCACTCAGGAAGATTTGCTTTTCTAAGGGGCTGCAGGGCTATGTAAACAGAAAGATGCTGAACTTGCCTGTCTCACTCCATCAGCTCACACAACCTACTAGGTGACTACAACATGCCCCACAAGGATTTGGAGAGTCCCCAGGAGGTACCTGACATGTGCTCATAATCAGCAGCAATTACTCAGTTTATATGTGTCAGACTCCTGCCCTGCTCTGACCAATCTCTGAAGGCATGTCCCCTTCTTCTAGTACCTCAGTCTCCCTCTGGATACTGCCCTAATGTGTTGGAGCTTTCAAGGTACCCAGGTGGGAGAGGGGTCTGTGCCCAGGTATCTCCCTTCTTAGAGGACACATTCTGTTAGAGGGATCCCAAGATAGGGCTGTCTTTGGGCTGAGTGTCCCTATAGAGTTCTTAGTGAATTATTTCTTGAAGTTTTGGCTTGTAGTACTTCCCTATTCCATAGCCCTGGGGCTGGAGTCCAGTGGTGGTTTGAGATGAGAACAGTTCTAAGGCACAGCCTGTGCTGTGCTGGTGTAGGGCTCTCCTTGCTTTCTGAGGACTGAGGCTGTGCCATTGGGACCAGCTGACTCTGTCTGGCTCCCTCTTGGTAAGGATGTCCTACTAAGGAGATCCTCAGCCCCTCGTGTACCTAGTTCACTAGTCAACCTCTGAGAAGGATCACTAGGAGCTCCCTCTTTTCTTTTTCTGAGAGAGAGAGAAACAGGTCTACTTTTATTTTTGAAAATTATTGAAAAATTAATATTTCAATCAAAGTAATATGTGTATGAAAGCTTAAAATGAAAAAAGTATAGTCACCTATTCCATCCCATTCAATCCCAAATCCTAACTTCAGAGGTGACCACTGCCAAATCTAGCTGTTTTTTCTGGTATTTATCATCATGTTTCTAAGTAATATGTTTACATAATACAGTTTTGATTTAAAAGTTTTGGACATCATCATCTCTTAATTTCTTGTACTGTAAATGAAGGGCTTGCTCTTGTACACATCCCATTCCAGTTTCCACCCCCAAATAGTAGTATCACAAATTTTGCTTAAATTAATCATCACTGCTTAGAGTATTATGATTGTGGAAATAATATTCACTGTTGAGTCCAGTAATACAGTACAATTATGCTTCTTGTACAACCTTTTGGAGTTAATACTTGTCTTCTTTTTTGTTTCATTTCTGTGTACCTATTGTCATTTTCCCCCAAATGCTCTAATGTCTCTATCACACATACCTATCAACATTTTCATATGCTCAAACAAATTAATTCCATCTTCTCCCATTAAAATTGTTCCTCCTGGAGCTTTTCATCTTTTCATTCTAATCTGGATGCATTGCTCTATTTTTTTTTTCCTTCAATGACATCCTGTCTTGGTTTGCTAGAATGTACCAGCAGATACCTAAGAAATAGTATGAAGAAAGTAAAATTTTTGAGATCTGGATGTTTGAAAATGTCTTTATGTTATACTCAACTTCATTGATAGTATGTCTGGGTATCAAATTTAATTTTTCTTCAGAATTATTAAGTCATTGCTGAATCTTCTTCTGCCTTACACAATTGCTATGAAGAAATCTGATGCCATTCTGATTCATAATTCTTTATGTGTAAACTGTTTTTCTCTGTGGAATCTTAAAACAATGTTCTATTTATTCCTGAGGTTTTCAAATTTCATAGCATGTGCCTTGGTGTTGTTCACTTTTCATTTATTGTGATTGACCATTTTAATCCAGAGATTAAGTTAAATTAAAATTTTAATTCTTAGTTTTGGAGAATTTTGTTATAAGAAAACTGTGTTTTTCATCATTTCCTCTACACTGTTTTTTTTCCCTCTCTTTCTAGAACTCCTGTTATTAGATGCAGAGCTCTCAAATAGATCTTCTAAGTTTTTTACCTTTTCTCTTACTTTGTCTGTTTATCTGTTTGTTCCTTTTTCTCTTGGTTTCTTCACCTTATTTTACAACTTTTTCATTCTTGCTGTTATGTTTTTAATTTCTAGGAACTCTTTATATTGTTCAAACTCCCAACCCCCAATCCAACACACACAGTTTTTAATTGTTTAGTGGTAGCCAGATCTTGTTTCAAAGAATATCTTTGCTTATCTTTCTGAAGATAGTATTCATAGTTTCTGTGTGTGTTGTTATTGTTTCCTGTGTTCTCTTTGACAGCTTTGGTCTCTCTCATACTGGAGGCCTTCCTCAAATGTCTGGTCATTTGAGGCCGTCCATTCAGATTTAGAGTGAAACACTTGAAAGGAGATTAAAAGTTCTCTGTGCATTGGGGTAAGTGAGTGGAAGGGGTTGTGGACTCATGGACATCCCTGTGTAGGTTGGCCAGGTGGAAAGTCAGCTTTGACATTGGAGACCTAACATCTGGTTTTCCTCACACCAATACCTGAAGATATTTTTTATTTATTTGCTTTTATTGTTGTTGTTTATTGGCTTTTTTATTTTTGTTTTTGGCTATTCAGTCTCCAGAGAAGAATCCTTACATTTCTTGTCTGGGGAATTAAACTCGGCTCCTGATATTTGGAAGCAGAGCTGGGAAACAAAATGAAGGAGTCCCATCTTTCACAATGCAGATTGCCATTTAAAATCATTTTCTAAATGTCTACCCTTAACCCTCAACACATAATGTGGTGATCACTGAGACTTGGGTTTAATATACCCAGAAAATAATCCTCTAGACTCTGTGTGGAGCATAGGTAGTGGTATAGAGGAGAACATAATTGATGATCTGTGTTGGGTGGGAGAATAATATGGGACTCAAATCAGGTTGTGTGTAGATTTGGTGCCATGTCTTGTTTTCTGCCCTGACATGCCCTTCTGCCTCCTCTGATATCGTGTTCCCCACATCAAGGACTTACTGTGGTTCTGTGTATCAGGTGATCTCATTTCTTTTCAGTATTTCCCTCTGTAGCAGCCTAGTTGTACCTTCCTGCTCCTCGATGAACCAAAACCACACCTTTATCCTTCTACAATTTTTCAAACATTTGTTGAAATCTCTTCTCTGCTGACATCTCTTCAACTGGTCATTTGTTCTTGAAGACTAAAACCTTTTAAATTCCTTTATTGCCACTTGATGGAATTTAGGATATAATCGAATGTATATATCAATCTGTCATGTTTATGCCCTCCTGTATTTTGAAGACCTCTTCTGACTCATGTTCTGTTAAAGAGTCCTAATTCCTGCTCACTTCTAAACCATGTAAACTTGAGTAAAGGACTCAGACTCTACAGCCTTCAGTTTCTCACTTGTAAAGGCAGCAATAAAAACCACAGTGAAACAAGTGCCTGTTTTGTCAGAAACAAGTGCCTGTAGCTGAAATGAGATTGGGTATGTGAGACTGATCTGGAAAAAAAAAAGCAGGGTAAAGATACAAAGCAACATGAGTAAAACTAAGAAAAAGAGAGGGCCTCTTTTTACAAATGACAGAGTCACATTCTCTCAGGTAGCATGGCTTTCCCTAGGTTGATGTGTGCAGCATATGGATAGGGGTGTTCAGCTAGTAAACTACTACTTGTTTTGATCCAAATTCTTTTTCTCTCACTTCAGAACAGCTCAACTTAACATGACTTTTAGTTTCATCCCCTCCATCATCCTTGGGTACCTTAAGGAAAATGCAGGATGTCTCTAGTGTTTCTTGGTCTCAGTTTGAGCCCTCTGTTAAAATTTTTCTATTTAATTGCAAATTTATGTTCTAACACTGTAAATCCATGTCCTCCTACATTGTCTGTTGGGTTATATTACTTGTATAAATCAAGGAAAACAGCAGAGAGAAATACAAATAAAATGTTAAACACAGTCATAATTTTATAACATAAATTGCAACTTGCTGGACTCCATGGCATTATAAGGCTATATCTTCACAATGGGTTATTGTGAGGATAAAATGAATAATATCAGGGAGTGCTTTGCAAACAATAAGGGGCTATAACAAATGTAAAGAATTGCTATCATCATTGTTCATCTCTCCAGGCCATAGTTTGCTCATCTGTGAGAAGAGTTGTTGAGTTCCAGTTCTGCTATGGTGGTATAAGCTCTTGCTGACTGCAACTAAGACCTCAGGATAAAATTTTAAAAATAACTATCTGAGGACTCTGAAAAGCCTTACATCTAATTGTACTAAGCAATCTGCAAAATGGTATGTTTAGAGAGAGACATCAAGTGCTCTGCAGCCCTGTTTACTTGACCTACAGATTTTCTGTCCAGTGTCTGCAACGTGACTTGGAGGTTAACTTCCAGATGGGAGTGTTAGGTATAAGGAAACAAAATGCTAAATACTCCTTGGAAGGTTAACACCTCTGGACTCCACTATTAATATTTCATTATAAGTTAGTTCAGCGGGGGGGGGGGGTCTTAAATCCTGTGACTATACCCAGATATAGGCTCCATTTTATCTGTCTTATGGAGCAAACACCAGAATATGATCCTGTTTATGCTTCTATATGGGAAATGAAATAGGATCTAAAAGTCTTAGCAGTAATATTCTCCAGTTACAAGCCGATGATGTAGCTCCATCAAGTAAATCATTTCCTGCTAAAAACAAAACAAAACAAATCCCAAACCTGTTTTCTGTGGTTTTTAAAAATAAAAATGTTATTTTACTCTCTTGATATTCTAGCCAAGGAAGGTAGGGTTTTTTTCTCCATGAAAAGAGAGAATTTAAAGAATCCTAGAGCTTCTATACTTTAGGTAAGAATTAA
Organism: Hipposideros armiger; assembly: GCF_001890085.2. Taxonomy (NCBI): domain Eukaryota; kingdom Metazoa; phylum Chordata; class Mammalia; order Chiroptera; family Hipposideridae; genus Hipposideros; species Hipposideros armiger. Next base: position 1,030,130 of record NW_017731708.1, read on the forward strand.
AATGTTCTTTATAATAGTGTCTAGTATTATTTTATCATTTTGTAAATCCAAATGGTTTTATGCCCTCTCCACTTTAGCACAATAACAATATTAATAAATGTTTCTAATCTTTGTCTATGTCAGAAAATGTTGAGATGGCTTTATTACTCATTGCACTCATTGAATAGAATTTTTTTTTACTATTCATGTTTTAAAAAGCAAATAAGAGCTGAACCATCATTTGAAAATCAAAGTAATCCACCTCATCAACAAGCTACAGAAGTAAAATCATATGATCGTATCAATTGATATGGAAAAAACATTCGACTAAATCCAACACCCATCAAAATAAAAGAAATGCTCAGCAAGTTAGGAGTAGAGGGTAACTTATTTGACTAGATAAAGAACAACTACTAGAAATCACCAGCATGAAAGAGTGTGGTTGGGTTGGCAGTGCTATTTCACCAGGGGAATAGTGTGTTGGCATTGTGGTGGAAGAGGTAAACGTAGGAAAGCACTAAACATCGTTTGTGAGGAGACACTGAAAATGGGGAGTAGAGTGTTGAGATGATAATGGTATGTTTGGTCAAAGTCACATCAGATTCATGATTTTGCCAGGAGCCATCCTTGCATGACAAGGTTGTGGTACTGGTGTTTTCTCTGGTCTGTAGAAATAGCTGTAACTAAACATGAAAAAATAATGCCAATAAAGACAAGGAGTAGAAGGGCCTGTTTCCTGGGTCTATTTAACTGTCCATTTTCAGGACTGATTTGGCCCAAGAATTTTACCTGTGTTGTCAGTATTCACAAGCACCAACTTAAAGATAGTGGAGATTACGTATTCAATGTGTAACACTGAAACCAACCGATATTGGTCTAACAGTGTGTAATCATGATATGTTTGGTACAGTCAAGTCCTTCTCCTTTTATGGTTTCTGATACAGAAGCTTTTGGATGTTTTCCATGGATTTTGCTTGTCCACCCTTCTAAAAACTCATCCTTACTACTTCAGAGGGATGTTTCCAACTCAGAAATTCCACTCATTTGACACCACACTCTTACATAAAAATAAAACTTCAAATCTTATTCTCCTTCTTTGGTGTGGTTCATATACTAGCTTCAAAATATTGTTGTGTGATGACTTACACTAAAGGATGCTTCATAAAAATCAATTATAATATGTTTTACAGCAGGGTGGTCTTCTATTATTATTATTATTATTAGTTTCAGGTGTACAGAACAATGCAATAGTTATCCTTTACACCCCTCACAAAGTAACAACCCCCCTCCCCCATCCACTGCCCTCCCACCCCGGGTATCATACTTATCTATTATAATTCCATTAACTCCATTTCCACACTCTACTCCACATCCCGTGACTATATGTATATACAATTATAGTTGACATACAATATTATTCAACATCAGCTTTAGAAATACAGTGTGGTGGTCAGGCCTTTACACCATCTATGAAGTGGTCTCCCTAACAAGACATGAGTCCCTCTGGCCCCCTAAAAATTATTTACAACATTATTGATTATATTCCCCAGACTGTCTTGTCTATCCCTGAGGCCATATTGTAGTTACCAATTTGTATTGTCTTGTCCCTTCCCCTTCTCTTTCACCCCTGCCCCCTCCCAACTAGCAATCCTCAGTTTTTCCTTTGTGTCTCTGGGACTATTTCTGTTTACATTTCTCATTTATTCAGTTTTTTAGGTTCCACATATAAGTGAGATCACATGGTATTTGTCTTTCTCTGACTGACTTATTTCACTTAGCATAATGTTCTCTAGGTCCATCCATATCATTGCAAATGGAACGATTTCCTTCTTCTTTATAGCTGAGTAATACTCCATTGTGTAAATGTACCATAGTTTCTTAATCCAGTCATCTATCGATGGGCATTTCGGTTGTTTCCAAGTCTTGGCTATTGTGAATAGTGCTGCAATGAACGTAGGGGTGCATATATTTTTTTGGATTAGTGTCTTGGGTTTTCCTGGGTAAATATCTAAGAGTGGAATTGCTGGGTCATAAGGTAGTTCCATTTCCAGTTTTTTGAGATACCTCCATACTGATTTCCATAGTGGCTGCACAATCTGCAGTCCCACCAACAGTGCACCAGGGTTCCCTTTTCTCCATAACCTCGCCAACATTTGTTGTTTGTTGATTTATTGGTGACAGCCATTCTGACTGAAGTGAAGTGGTATCTCATTGTGGTTTTTAATTGCATCTCTCTAATGATTAGTGAGGTTGAGCATTTTTTTCATATGCCTGTTGGCCATCTGTATGTCCTCTTTAGAGAAATGTCTCTTTATATTCTCTGCCCATTTTTTAATTGGGTTGTTTTTTTGGTGCTGAGTTGCATGAGCATTTTGTAAATTTTGGATATTAACCCCTTATCACGTATCTTGTTGACAAATATCTTCTCCCATTCAGTAGGCTTCCTTTTTGTTTTATTGATGGTTTCCTTTGTTGTGAAAAAACTTTTAAGTTTGATGTAGTCCCATATATTCATTTTTTCTTTTACTTCCCTTGCCCGCAGGGATGTATCAGTAAAAATATTGCTCAGGGTAATGTCTGCAAATTTACTCCCTATATTTTATTCTAGGAGTTTTATGGTTTCAGGTCTTATTTTTAAGTCTTTAATCCATTTTGAATTTGTTCTTGTATATGGCATAAGGAGGTGGTCCAGTTTCATTTTTTTTTGCATGTGTCGGTCCAATTTTCCCAGCACCATTTATTAAATAGACTATCTTTACCCTAATGTAAAATTTTGCTTCCATTGTCATAGACGAACTGCCCATATATGCATGGATTCATTTCTGGGCTCTCTATTCTGTTCCATTGATCTATGTGCCTATTTTTATGCCAGTACCATACTGTTTAGATTACTGTAGCCTTTTCATATGTTTTAATGTCTGGTAGCATGATATCCCCGACTTTGTTCTTATTTCTCAGTATTGCCATGGCCATTCAGGGTCTTTTTTGGTTCTATATAAATTTTAGGATTATATTTTCTATTTCTGTGAAAAATGCTCTAAGTAGTTTCATAGAAATTGCATTGAATCTGTATATTGCTTTAGGCAGTATGGACATTTTAACTATATTAATTTTTCCTATCCATGAGCATGGTAGGTGTTTCCATTTATTTGTATCTTCTTTTATTTTTTTCTTCAGTGTTTTATAATTTTCTGAGTACAGGTCTTTTACTTCTTTGGTTAAATTTATTCCTAAGTATTTTATAGTTCTTGAAGCAATTGTAAATGGAACTGTTTCCTTAATTTCTCCTTCCGATGGTTTATCATTGGTATATACAAATGCAACTGATTTCTGAATATTGATTTTATATCCTGCTACCTTACTGAATTCGTCTATCAGTTCCAATAGTTTTTTGATAGAATCTTTGGGGTTCTCTATATATAGTATCATGTCATCTGCATATATTACAATTTTACTTTTTCCTTACTGATTTGGATGCCTTTTATTTATTTTTCTTGTCTTATTTCTGTGGCTAGAACTTCCAGAACTATGTTGAATAAAAGTGGAGAAAGTGGACAGCCTTGTCTTGTTCCTGATCTTAATGGGAATTATTTTAGCTTTTCCCCATTGAGTATGATTTTAGCTGTGGGTTTATCATATAGAGCCTTTATTATGTTGAGACATGATCCCTCTATTCCCACTTTGCTAAGAGTTTTTATCATAAATGGCTGCTGTATTTTGTCAAATGCTTTTTCTGCATCTATTTATATGACCATATTATTTTTATTTTTATTTTTGTTGATGTGGTGTATCACATTAATTGATTTGCAGATGTTGAACCAACCTTGCATACTAGGGATGAAACCCACTTGGTCATGATGTATGATCTTTTTAATGTATTGCTGAATTTTGTTTGCTAAGATTTTTGTTGAGGATTTTTGCATCTATATTCATTAGAGATATCGGCCTATAGTTTTCCTTTTTTGTACTGTCTTTGTCTGTTTTTGGGATCAGGGTGATTGTGGCTTCATAGAAAGAGTTTGGGAGCCTTCCCTTCTTCTGGATTTTTTTGGAATAGTTTGAGAAGAATAGGTGATAATTCTTTTTTGAATGTTTGGTAAAATTCACCTGTGAAGCCATCTGGTCCAGGGTTTTTGTTTGTTGGGAGCTTGTTGATTACTGATTCAATGTCCTTGGTGGTAATCAGTCTATTCAGGTTTTCTGTTTCTTCTTGAGCTAGCTTTGAAAGGTTGTATGCTTCTAGGAAATTATCCATTTCTTCCAGATTGTCAAGTTTGTTGGCATATAATTGCTCATAGTAATTTCTTAAGATTTTTAATATTTCTGTGGGGTCTGTTGTCACTTTGCCTCTTTCATTCCTGATTTTACTAATTTGAGTCCTTTCTCGCTCTCTTTTTTTTTTTTTTGATGAGTCTGGCTAGAGGTTTGTCAATTTTGTTTACCTTCTCAAAAAACCAGCTCTGGGTTTCGTTGATCTTTTGTATTGTTTTTCTGGTCTCTATTTTGTTTTTTTCTGCTCTGGTCTTTATTATCTACTTCCTTGTACTCCCTTTGGGCTTACTTTGTGGTTCTTTTTCCAGTTCCCTGAGGTGTAAGGATAACCTGTTGATTTGAAATTTTTCTTGCTTCTTTAGGTAGACCTGCACTGCTATGAACTTCCCTCTTAGGACTGCTCTTGCTGCATCCCAGAGATTTGGGGTTGTGGTGTTTTCATTTTTGTTTGTCTCAAGATATCTTTTGATTTCCTCCTTGATCTCATTTTTGACCCACTCGTTATTTAGTAGCATGTTATTCAGTCTCCATGTATTTGTGTGCTTTCTGAATTTCTTCTTATAATTGATTTCTAGTTTCATAGCATTCTGGTTGGAGAAGACGCTTGATATGATTTCAATCTTCTTAAATTTATTGAGACTTATTTCGTGGCCTAACATGTTGTCTATCTTGGAAAATGTTCCATGTGCACTTGAGAATATATTCTGTTGCTTTGGCATGAAATGCTCTAAAAATATTGATTAAATCCAGCTGGTTTAAAGTGTCATTTAAGGTCACTGTTTCCATGTTGATTTTCTGTCGGGAGGATCTGTCCATTGGTGACAGTGGGGTGTTGAAGTCCCCTACTATGGTAGTGTTATTGTTGATCTCCGTCTTTATGTCTGTCAATACCTGTTTTATATATTTAGGTGTTCCTATGTTAGGTGCATAGATGTTTACTAGGGTTTTGTCCTCTTGTTGGATCAATCCCTTTATTATTATGAAGTACCCTTTTTTGTCCTTTATTATGTTCTTCAATTTAAAGTCCATTTTATCTAAGTATTGCTACTCCAGCTTTATTCTCAGTTCCATTTGCATGAAATATTTTACTCCATCCCTTCACTTTCAGCCTGTATGTGTGTTTTGATCTGAGGTGGTTACTCTTCTTTAATGTATCTTTTTTGTAGTATTGCATCAAGGTACACAGGGAGTGTTGACATTACTAGAAGTTAAGCTATCAGCCAAAATATAAGCAAAAAAACCATAGGTGGAGCAAAATTTCCTTACAGTTATGTTGCAACAGGGAAGAGTAGATGGCTTTTTCTTGCTACCTCTAAATCCAAAAAATGGAGTCCCAAATTTACATATGCCTTAGGAATTGTCAGCATGACCAATTTCAGGGCTTTGATTTTATTTATGCTCTAAAACTCCCTACCAAGATTTTGTCTCCAACATCCCTGAGTATGAGAATCAGCTGCAATAAGATGAAGCTGAGTTGTCTGGTTGCTCATGTTCCCAAGATGGCAAGCAAATTTACTTTTTCTTTGCTGTTATTTCACTTAAGGCAATCTTTAAAAATATATGTTTGTCTTACTTGAACCACTGAAAAGACAAGTATATAAACCAGAAACTGAACTTGCTACCAAAAGGTGTATTTAAACAAGAAGAACCATGGAAATGACTGATTTAAATCTGATACTCTCTCACCAACACACCAGATGTTTTATATACCAAATTATCCCTTGGTGCTGAAATCTAAATCTTCTGACATCCAAATATTGCTATTGCAAGTGTTGAAATACTCCCAAGTTGAACATGTGTAAGAAAACCAAACCTTTCTCCAGATAAAACTATGCAATCTCAAGCTATCCAAGGAGCTCTGTGATTTATTTCAGGGATTGCAAATGTGTGACAAGGCGTAAAAAACACCATCTGACATAAGGTGTTTGGGTTATACTTAACATGTTTATTTTCAGAGGTTCAACACCATTAATCCATGACAGGTGTGGGGGTCTATGATTTAAAACAATTATATTTTGAGCCATTCATATAAGTGCTTAAGAAATGACTTAATACTTCCCAGTTACCATATGTCCTAACCATGCAAATGAGAAGGAAAAGAACATCTGGTCGACCATTGTTGTCTCACCTGTCATATAAGACATGTGGTGTTGCATGTGCTCCTCCTTGGGTTCCTTCTGGATGTCAACATGGCGGATGGTTTTATATTTTACACAGCTGGTACATTTAGGACATAACATCAATCTTAGCTCTGTAGAATCCTTATGCCTGTGAGTTTCTATTGGGCTTTGGGAGATGAATCCCATTTTTGGATTATGCAACCATCTCTCTTGGAGCTTCAAGTGAGAGTAGCCTATCTGTGTAATAATATCTCTGTATACTTTGACAGTTTATGGGCAGAAACATAGTCTAGAAAGAGACAGTTGTCTGGAAATCCTGAGTTAGAATTTCTATATTTTGGTCTTAATGCTAACTTTATTTTAGCAGCCTTGGGAAAAATGCACTAAGCTCTGTATATCTTTATTTAATCCTTCATAAAATGTAAAATAGCCACCAAATAATCATCCTCCTATTGTTTTAATCATTGGATGGAGGCTATAATACCCATGCATGCCATTATGTACAAAGCAAATCACCTGTTTTTAGGGTTGTTTAATAATTTATTTTAAAAAACATGAATTGAGAATTACAGCACAAGTTTGGTAACATATTTATTCATTGTGTTACCTCCCATTCTGCCAATGTAGTCATATTCTTACTGGTCCAGGCCTCTCATAGCAAATGTGGGCATCTCAAGATTATAGTTTCTTGGGATCGGTGACCCATTCTTTGACACTGCTAAATCCATTCTATGAAGGAGTGTTTAGGCCGGTAAGAAAGATTTAGTCCTAATCTAAGAAAAGCACATGGATCACCAGGACTTATCCCTGGACTTACATATTTTTTAATTCTTCTGAACTGAGGACAATTTTATTGCTCATTTTTTCTAAACTTATGTGTTTCTTGAATAATGCCCAAGTAGAATCATTTTTACAAAGTGAGGAATAAATAAACTGGGAGCTTTCGTTTCAGATGCAGCTACAGATACAAATATGGATTCGTTTATATATATCTGCATCTGTATATATATATATATATATATATATATATATATATATATATATATATACACCAAAAAAATTAAGTTAAAAGTGAGCAACATTCCAGGTCTTCAGAACATGTTTAAATAACGGCCAATATAAACACAGGATGCATTTTCTTCTTTGTTATCTTTTTCCTATTACTATTCATATGATGTAACAAAAAAGGAGTTTTTTTTCTCTTGTTTTTCTCTCCCACATAACCAATTCTTCAAAAAACTGTGAGAGCTGGATTGTAGTTTTTTTAGCCTCTGAATGCCAGCCAGCACACTGGGATCAGTTAAATAATAAATAATAATAAATACTGGGTTTATTGACTCCTGAACCCTTGAATTAATCAATTAATTATGATATTATGGCAAGATCAAAGGGACAAAATTCTAAAACTGACTGCAAGATGCAGATGAATAAATCTCCCAGCAGGAACAATTGCAAACCACTTTGCTCAAATATAAAATGATGATCAATTATGCTTTTTAGGGCCTGATAACTTACTTTTTAAAAAATGCTGTAAAGTACATCCCTCTAGGATCTTCTAAACATTACTTTTTAGGGTAAAGCATTGTGGTCGTATTGCCCTAAAGACTGAAGCCACAGATTCAGAGTCGTGAGTAACATCTATATTTTAAAGACTAATTTCCCTGAAAAATGTTCCCTTGCAACATACAATTTAAATATTTCAGTAAGTCTTACAACCAGGCCCCTTTCTTCTGTTTGCATTGAAATTAACTTCCTTTTTCCCAGCCCCCAACCACTGGCTAGGTACTAAATTCAGAGATTTTATGTGAACATATTGATCAATTTACAAAAAGCAGTGTAGATGGTACTAAGAAAAAGAGTGAGCCATCAGACGGAGAAGAAAGGGCCAAGTCAGAACTTGCAATATACAGTAATAACACTTGGCTATAATCATGTACACAAAGGTCTGCCCTGTAGCTGCAGGACAGCAGAATAATAACTGGTGGAGGTTTATGCTGGCTGTTAAGGATTTATTTCCTGGGTTTACTTGCTTATCCCTGAGAAGTATTTAAGCTGTGGAGTTGAAACCCAGGGACCCTGAGTCCAGAGAACCCTCCTGAGTTTTGCCAGAAGATGTGGTCTTTCCAATAGGCTGCTAAGAATACAAGCAGCAACCAAAGCACAAGAGTTTCTTTTGAATAACTTAGATGTTGCCTCCAGGAAATCTATTCTTCCTATGATTTGGGGGTTGCCTGGTTGTATTGGGTTGTGGGAAAAGTCATGATGTATTTTGTCTATGTTTCTCAAAGGTCATTTATTTATATAAAGAACAAAGATCAATCAATGATATATTGCCCGTTTTGTTTGATAACATTTGGCCATCTTTCAGTGAGCTTTATAATTCCTTGTTCACAGAAGGACCTGTCTTTATTTGCGAAAAACTGAACAAGGTGCTGATTTAGTCTCATCTTAATTGAACGGTATACCACGCAAGGAGTTTTGAAGAGAGCGAAACAAGTGGAAGTCTGACGGCACAAGGTCAGGCGAGTATGGTGGGTGTGGCAACACATCCCATTCAAGCTCCAATAATTTTTGACGGGTGACCAAACTTGTGTGTGGTCTCGTGTTGTCATGATGGATCACAACCTCTTTACAATGAACAAGCTCTAGACATTTCTGGGTGATGGATTCATTCAAACTGTCCGATTGCTGACAGTACATATTCAAATGGATTGTTTGGTTCCTTGATAGGAGCTCGAAAAACACGACACCTTTAAAATCCCACCACACCGAGAGCATAACCTTCCTCTGATGAATGTCTGCTTTCGATATCGTTTGAGGCAAATCATCACGTTGGGACCAAGACCATTTGTGCATCACATTGTTGTAAACAATCCACTTCTCATCACCAGTTATCAGTAGCTTCAAAAAAAGGATCATTTTCCTCACGTTTATTGAGCATATTGCAGATGTTTATACACACCATCAAATGAACTTCTTTGAGTTCATGCGGAGCCCAAATGTTGAGCTTGCTTACATATCCCAGCTTCTTCAGGTGGTCGTGAATGCTTGAATAATGAATGGACAATGTTCTTCCAATCTCTCGTGTCATATAACATGGGTTTGACTCGATCAATGCCTTTATTTTGTCGTCATCAACCTTGGTGGGCCTCCCTGACTGAGGAGCGTCATTGAGATCAAAATCACCAGCACAGAATTTCGTGAACCATCATTGGCACTGATGTTCTTGTAGAGCATTGTCACTGTAAACTTTATGCAACTTTTCACAAGCTCAATGTGCGTTCTTCTCTTTATGGAAGTAAAACAGTAAAATATGGCAAAATGCACAGTTTGGTCTTCCATCTTAAACTTGTTGTAAAATCTTCAAAACTCAACCAAATCGCTCAATTTTTTTTTTAGAATGAAGCTAGAACTGTCAGCTGTCAAATGACATAGCAATAGCATAGATGTGAATGACTCTACTACTTCTAAAAATGAACTAGTGCTGTCTGTTTCAAACATGCATCACAACTTTTCTGACAACCCAATAAATAAGGATATCTGGGAAGTCTTATTTTCAAGGCCTCAGGAAGTTACTATTCAGGGTTGAGTTCTGGACATTGTGTTATGAGATTTTTCCATTTTAAGGGCCATATTGAATTCATTCATTTATTTAACAAACATTTGCTAAACATCTACTGTGTGCCAGTTACTGTAGATTCAAATAGGAATAGGATTTAACCACTGTACTTAGGAATTTATTGAACCGTCTCTTAGAGTTGAGTGGTAATTTCACATCCATTATCTCTGTTAATTAATTGAGCCATTCTTTGAAGAATGTATCATATTTTAATATATAGACAATGTGTCTCAGTGAATTGACATAGTTTGCCTGAAGTTCCTTAGTATCAAAATGTGGACTTAAGAGTTCTCCTGTTTCTTGATCTTGTGCTCTTTCTTCTACATTATAGTGTATATGCCCCCTCTGAATTTTGGCTTTTTCTTCCATATATTAAGGCAGGGAGAGTGTTTTGTCAAATTATCTTCTTTTTCTGTCTAAACATTCTATGTTTTATGAATAACTAGTATTTGGATACAAATAATTAAATAGGGCATATTTTCAGTGACTCATCAACTCCTCTCAAACACCTTGGAACTTTGATAAACCAGTTGGCACAATGCCTTCCCAATTCAGGTGGTGATTTTATCTCTGAGAGCTTCTTGGTGTTAGTCTTCCATAAGCTACCAGAAGAGCTCTTAGAGGTGGGCCTGGTATTGAAGAATCTTCCTCCCCTCCTTCTGTAGCCTGTCCCTTCCCCAGGTCACAGTGATTGGGTGGTTAGTTGATAGTATTTGCTAGAGATCTCCTAGTCCTTCTCTTCCTCAGCCATAGGTATCACAACTCTCTTTCTTGTGGGTCCTTCATAAACCATCCCAAGATGCTGGCTGAACAGCAGTCTCCTGGGGTGAACACCATCTAACCTCTAGGTTTAAATGTGTCCCTTCAAAACTTTATAAGTTGAAGTCCTAATCCTCAGTGCCTCAGAAATGTGAACTTATTTAGAAATAAGTCAGTGTAATTGTAATGAGTTAAGTTAGAAGGAGGCCATACAAGAGTGGGATGGGTCCCTAAGCCAATAAGATGATGTCCTGATATAAGGGGAAAATTTGGACGCATACACACACCCAGGGAAAATGCCATGTGAAGATGAAGGTAGAGATCAGAGTAAGGAAGCAGGAGCCAATGAATGCCAAAGATTGCCAGCAAACATGAGAAGCTAGGAGAGAGGCATGGAATAGATTCTCCCTTGAAGCGGCAGAGTGAATCTATCCTACCAACACTTTGATTTCAGATGCTTAGTCTCCAGAACTGTGGGACAATAAATATCTGTTGTTTAAGCTACCCAGCCTAGTGGCATGTTGTTATGGCAGCCCTAGACAAGTAATATACCCCTTATGTAATAGAACTGGCTTGGTTAGAAAGACACTTCTCTTGTTTCAAGATGACATCTCCCTTAATTCTCACCATTAATAGAAGAATGTCCATTCATACCTTTCTACATAGAGCTATCAGTCTCCCTCATGTGACCAAATAGTTCCACAGTTGCCCAAAGCCTTATGCCAATGACCTGGAGATCTGGACATCACTTCCTCTCATGTTTGCCTAAGGGCCTGTACATAATGTTCACTAACATCTTTCTGTTATACTCTGTGATACCATAGGCCTTTGGCTACTTGAACTTCTAATAGTAATTGTGTAATTCTCAGTGTGCTTCTCATTATAAGAGAAAAGAGAAGGCCATGCTTTGATTTGTAAAATCTGTTACTATTTGAGATGCTACTTTCCTCCCTACTAAAAAATACCAACGAGTGTCCTTCATCTCCTTCTCAAACTGAGCCCAGTGTTCCTTCCCTCCATGTCTGATTAAATTATTCATTCATTCAGCCTTTTCTACATCAAACATTTATCAAAGACCAACCACATGTGGTCAATACAAATGAATGAAAAAAATAATAATTAAACAAAATCAGTGATATTTAGAAACATTTACAGAAGCTGTATTTACAGGCTATGCAGGAAAGAGAATGAAATTGTAAACCACAGCAGTGCAAGTTGGAATGGAGAGAAAAGGAGGCATTTATGAGTTTAAAAGGAAAGAATAAATGACATATTTAAAGGAAAGTGAAGAAGAAATAGGAATCAAAGGGGCTTCCAGATATTTTATTTATCCATAAATATAATGGAGATGCTAAGATAAGAAAGAAGAATGATGAATTTCTGAAAATGCTAATGGTTTCAGTTTTAGAAATACTACTTTGGATGTACTCATACAGGATATGTAGGGAGAGAGAACTATAGGTAGTTGAAAATATTGGACAGGAGCTCAGAAAATATATTTATAAATAATTATAAAAATAAGAAAATAATATCAACAATTTATTGGACTCTTACGATATGCCAGACACTGTTGCTCAGTCCTTTGTGTGCATTATTTCACTCAGCTCCTTCACAATCCTATGAAGCATTGTCTTCTTTTATAAATGCAAAACTTGCCATCACAAAACTAGTAGGTGATAGAATTGGGATTCCAACCCACATCTGCCTGACCCCAAAGCCTGTGTTCTCAGCCCCTCCCTGCTACTGCCACCACTGTATGCATATATGTGAAGCGGTCAGTTAGATGAGGCCATGCAGCCCCTGTCTGTGGAAAGGAATCCATAAATGTCTGCTAAATAACGGAATGAGGCTCTGGATGCCACCTAGGTTAACTACCAGGAAGTAAAGGGTTGCACAGTTGATTGAAAGACACAAACAACCAATCAACAGGCACTACTAATGAGAACACAGCATCGGCTGCTACTACATGGAGTAAGAGACACAACAACCTTCTCCCTGTGGGGGGGACAAGTTTCCTTGACCCTTATATCTCACAGAAGCCCCCACTGAAAATGGTTCCACTTAACTGGTTGAAGATCCCTTTGGGCATCAAGTTCTCCAAGACCCCCTGTGCGAATCTCATGAAGTTGGTGTGTACTGTCTTCTGTCTTGCCCCCCCTCCCCCCGCCCCTCACTGCCAGCTGTCTAGGAGATCCACTACAAGCCTGACAGTCCCAGGGAAAGTGACAGTCAATAACCTCAGCACTTTTGGTAAATGGAAAAAGTGAAAGTAGATTTCCTAATCAGCTTTCCTGGTGTGTAATCCTCTAGGAGGCCTAAGCTTTGGGCCTGCTTGACATCTGTTCTTACTTTCCCTGCCCCACCTATCTGGGTCAATAGAGTTAAGCACACAACACTACATTCCTTTAAAAGGGCCTATTTATTAGGCATGCAGTAGATTAAAAAAAGAAAAGAAAAAGTACTGGCACTAATTTTTGCCTGTCTTTGAATCTCCCACCTTTGATATGAAAGTGTAATCGCCCACTCTCTGTACATCTTTGATCAGCATGGATGTAGCTGGTAATACACATGATGGTAAATTCTCCCACTGGTTGTTCAAAGGGATAGTCAAAGAGGCAAGTTAGTCTCCAATTATCATTATCTGAATAGGCAGATAGATTCACATTGTAGCAACTCTCACTTGGGGTTCAAATTTTCTAATAATTTTTCCCTGGCTCCTATATTCAGAAATGAGGCCTGGAAGCTGCCCTATCAGAAAAGAGAGGTTTTCTCCCACAACTTTATTTACTCTGCTTATTAGAAGTGCACATGTACTGTCTTTTGAGTCAACTGCTTTATGTAGTGGGAGGGTTGAATGACTCAAAGTGGGGCCCAGGGCTTTAGCATCACCATCCCCTGAAAACTTGTGAGAAATGCAGAATTTCAGGCTCCACCTCACACCTGCTCAGTAAAAATCTGCCTTAAAATGATCTCCAGGGGATGAGTATGCGTACATTTGACAAGCAATGGTTCAGGAACATCAGTAATTCATACATCCTTGCAATCAGGAGTGGCCAACACGAGCTCATTCATTTCTGATTCATCACTAGATTTTCTATTCATAAAGCACATTAATATGCATTCTCTCTTCCTTACCTTTCAAGACACGATAATCATAACTAGAACTTTATGAAATCCTCTGTGCAAGCAAATAACTAGAAATTAGGTTCGAATTTTGAGGATGTGAATATCCAGGTTTGTTGTTTCCCATTCAAATGAATGTGTCTAAAATTCTATTAAGGTTAACAGGTGGTTCTTAAAAACCACAAGCAGATTGTCTCTGAGAAGAAAATAAACATGTTCCATTGTTAAGCACCTGAAATAAAAGTAATGATTGAGGGGCCGGCCGAGTGGCGCGATGGTTAAGAACTGGCTTGGGATGCCAGAGGGCCCCGGTTCAGATCCCACATATGAGGGCCAGTGACACTGC
>NW_017731708.1:1046867-1050536 GCF_001890085.2 Hipposideros armiger
AAAAAATCCTGTTTTCTTTTCCTGATATTTGTACTCATTTCATGACTAAAATAGAATTCTATAACTGAATAATTATAACACTTTACAAACAACTTCAAACTATAATTATGAATATTATCTCTTAGTTCCACAGATAATTAATCTTTCCTTGAATTATAGAGAAAAATCTCCTCTGAGCACCTGAAATCTAAGTTTTGAAATTATAATATCCACATGTTCTGGGTACCATCAAGCCAAGAAACTCAATACAAATTGCTGTGAGCTGAAGATGTTGCTGGAATACTTTACAGAAGCTGACACAAAACCACTTTGGAGGCATATACCTTCACCCCTGTGGCAGAGGATTTCAATAGAACATGCTGAAGATGAGGCCACAATCCAAGATTACAAAACAGATGAGGAAACAACAAAGCATGAATAAGAGGTGCATAGCACAATAAATAGGAAACTGAATTGCCCAAACCTTCAAATGATAGGAAAGGTAAAATAAGTACATTTAAAATAATTAAAAATATAAAGAAAATTATTAAAATAATAAAAAGTATGATACAATAACAATAGCAGACATGTTTGAAAATAAATCAAACGGAACTTCCAGTAACGACTGCTATAGTATATATGGGAGTTTGGCCGTTGACATTAGTGGCATTAAAATAAGAGAGAAATTATTAATTCTTAAATAATGGTACTAGAACAACTGAATGTTTACATGAAAAAAATTATATCTCTATCTCAGAACAGACACACACATACCGTGTTTCCCTGAAAATAAGACCTAACTGGAAAATAAGCCCTAGTATGATTTTTCAGGATGCTTGTAATATAAGCCCTACCCCAAACATAAGCCCCAGTTAAGATCGTCAACCAGACATGACTGTTTGAATAAATGTAGATTTTTGTACATAAATAAATGAATAAATGTAGATTGTTGGAGCAAAAATTAATATAAGACCCGGTCTTCTTTTCAGGGAAACGTGGTACATACACACTGGCTACTATAGTCATTGAAATAAAAAAACCCAATGGATGAGTTGCGAAGGAAATGCTTAGTGCAGTTCAGTATATGTGAATTGTGTACTTGTACAGGTCTGTTGTTTAGTGAACCCCCAAGTGGCAACTTCTGTTTTCTTCTGCCCTTTTCATGTTCCTCATATGGTATGAGTACAACGAGGGTGTAAAAAGTATTCCAAATAGAATAAATTAATGAGGTTTTAAGTTTGGTTCCAAAGCCCTTGGTACCCAGACATCAGAAGACATAAGCTCGCTGAGGAGAAGAAAGTTATCTCCCCACTCATGGAATCTGGCAGCACTAAAAAATTTATAGAGATTCATGTTCATATAGGTTGTACTACGGCTGGGATCCCTGTGATGCTAAGGATTTAATTGATAAAGACATAGTGAGACCCAAGATTACTGATTTGCCAACAATGAGACAATGGTAGTGAGAGTTTGACCTGTCCAAATTAGCTCTGCAATTTAGAGATTGAAGCTTCAGGTGTTATATCTCATCCCACTGAAGTACTGTTGTTTGTAGATGTTTTTGAGAAAGTACCACAATTGTTTCATATGAGCACTTGAGGCATTTTCATGCAATGCAATGTTTAAGCAAGGCTTTTCCTCAGGGGGTACACAGAATTCCCTTAAAAAAGTTNAAAAAAAAGTAATGATTGAAACAAATAAGCATAATCTTTTTGGCTAGAGATACACTTCTAGGGTTTGAGATGTGATTCATCAACTGGTAGAAACCAAGATCAACCAATCAAAATATGAGTGAATAGGCAAAGAAAATAAGTGGGTACCAGGCTAAGTGCCACTAGAGTATAAAGGAGGAGTGAGGATGAATGCTGCTAGATGCAAAACAAACACTGAGTGAATTGACAAGAAAAATGGGTTCCATGTGGATGCCACTGCAAAAAAAAACAAAGGCTGAGGTTCTGCCATGATATCTCTGCATAGAAGGCAAAGAATCAAGGCCACTAAAATTCAAAGGCAACTGGAAGCAGGAATTAAAATCTTAAAGCAGAATTTTTTTACTCTATTAATCAAGACTTACATAACAAGAAGACCGGAAGAATTTAAACTTTTGATCTGACACTTGCAGGGATCTTCAGTCTTCTGAACAAGTCATTGTGGTTCCACCAAGAGAAAATCCTCACTGTTTAAAGTCATTTATCTCGTGTAGAATAATGTCAAGCCTAAGGACATTCACAGAAATGTCAATGTTGTCAGGAAAATATCTTTTAGATGGAAATACCTTTCTGATTTTTGTGTTGTGATGAATCTGTTGTTAGGAATGTGCCCTGAAGAGTATAAAATCTTTCCAGGTTGTGGATCAAGAATGATTTTTACAATTAACTCACTTTTGGGGAAGAGGGATCAATAAGAGTCCTCGTGAAAATTTAGATTCATATAATTAAAGTTAATTTGGAGATAAAAGCTAAAATTCTGAACCTTTGTGACCTATCCTTTGATGTACAATTATCACTTTCTTTTCTGGACCTTGCATTTTAACAGCCTAATATTTTATAAGAAATAGAGTCACTGAAGCAGTAGAAACTACAGCATGACAGGTCACTTTGATTGAATGGGTGTTTTCACTTTATTCAATAAGTAAATTAAGGTCAGATTTCTTGCTGTGAGCAATGCTTATCTCACTATAATAATGGGTGTAATATGTTGTGTAGGAGATCTTATGCTTCTTTTAAGAAAAGGATATTCCCTTTGTAAAGCCCCATTAAAAATTTATTTTCCTGAAATAGAACTACCATAAAACCCAGAAAGCCCTCTTTCGTGTATTTATCTGAAGAAATTGAAAATAATTCAAAAACATATGTGCACCCCTCTGTTTACTGCAGCATTATTTACAATAGCCAAGACATAGAAGCAACCTAGGTGTCTATTGATAGATGAATGCATAAAGAAGATATGGTACATATATAATGGGATATTACTCTGCCAAAGAAAAGAATGAAATCTTGCCATTTGTGACAACATGGATGGACCTAGAGGGCATTATGCTAAGTGAAATAGGGCAGATAGAGAAGACAAATACCATATGATTTCACTTACATGTGGCCTCTAAAACACAAAACAAACAAATAAACAAAACAAAATAGAAACAAACTCGTAGATACAGAGAACAAACTGATGAGTGCCAGGTAGGTGGGGAGGTGGGGGAATGGGCTAATGGGCAAAAAAGGTAAAGGTGATTAAGCAATACTAACAGCCAATTATAAAATAAGTCAAGGGGATATAGTGTACAGCATAGGGAATACAGTCAATAATGTTGTGATAGCATGGTACATTGTCAGATGGTTGCTGGACTTATGATCACTTCTTTAGGTACATAAATGTCTAATCACTATGTTGTACAACTGTAACTAATAAAATATTGTATGTCAACTATAATTTAAAAATAAATTTTAAAAAACAGTTCTATTCACCATAATTTAAAAAAAAAACCTTGGGCTGGCCGTGTGGCACGTTGGTTAAGAGCTGGCTTGGGACGCCAGAGGGCCCCGGTTCGGATCCCTCATATGAGGGCCAGTGACACTGCCCTCTACAGCTAAGATGCTGAACAACAGCTCAATCTGGAGCTGGGCTGCTGTGAGTCACAGGCGAAGGCGTAGGCTGCAGCCCCTGCTGCAGTGGGTTGCCATGGGCTACCGT
>NW_017731708.1:1052429-1060388 GCF_001890085.2 Hipposideros armiger
AAATTTTAAAATGTTGATGATAAAATGAGAAGGTCCAACATAGGTCTAATAAGAGTACCAGAAAGAGAAAAGAAGGAGAATAGTGATGAGACAATACATAAAGATACAATGGCCGAGAATTTTCCAAAATTGATGTAAGAACATCAGTAATGAGTCAGAAGCACAATGACTATAAGCCAGAATAAATACAAGGAAGTCCACAAAGATACACATTATAATGAAACTTAACTATGACAAAGCAAACATGAAGATTTTATAAGTAACTAGGGAGAAAGGTCAGCTTACAAAAGGAATGACCATTAAACAAACAGATGAATTTTTAATATAAACAATTGCCAGTAGAATGATATATTCAAAATGCTGAAAAAAAAGGTAAGTAGTAGTTATCTAGAATTACCAGGCTAAACCATCATTTAAGAGTGAGGAAACAATTAAGACATTTAAAAATATATATACACTTTAAGAAAAACATGTAGAAGAGCTTC
Organism: Hipposideros armiger; assembly: GCF_001890085.2. NCBI lineage: Eukaryota > Metazoa > Chordata > Mammalia > Chiroptera > Hipposideridae > Hipposideros > Hipposideros armiger. The sequence goes on from NW_017731708.1 coordinate 1,052,915, forward strand.
ATTAACTTTGGTATAGGAAATATTTCTCGACTATGACACAAAAAATACAAGCCAAAAAAGAAAAGATATTTAAAATGTACTACTTTAAAATTTAAAACAAAATTAAAAAGACAACCCACCATCTACAAGATGTTTGCAATGCACATAAAGATTAGTACCCAGAGTATATTAAGAACTCTTATAACTTAATAAGAAAAAAGACAGAAAATAACTATGAGAAACATGGAGAAAAGATATAACATGTAATTCACAGAGGATGAAACCTGACTGACCAATAAACATATGAAGTGCCCAACTTCTCTAATTATCGGAGAAATTTAAACTAAAACATGAGGGATAGACCATGATGTTATTAGTGAGATTAGCAAAAATTAAGAAGTCAGGTTAACTCCAAGTGTTAATGGTGTTGTGGGAACATTGCTGGTGGGACCATAAACAGGACAGCTACTTAGAAGAACTAGTTGGTAATATCAGGTAAAATGGGAAACACATGTATTCTGTGACCCAGCAACTCTACTTCCAGGGATGCACGAGGCCTACTGCACTGCAGAGACTGTGGGGGTGTGCAAGGCACAGCCTTTCATATCCTAGAGCAACCCTCACAAATGTGCACAAAGAGACCCATCTAAAAAACTGGAGGAAAAACCAGAGATTTGAGGGTCATCCTCATTAGGCATTGTCCTTCTGGCCCCATTTCAAGAAGTTGAAACTGGAAATCGTAGACATATTTTGGCATTTATGTAAGAAATACAATCTATGACACCTATCAAAAGACATATAATAAGGAAGAAGAAAAGAGGTTTTTTGCCCTATATCAAGAGATTAAAGAATGAATATATCTTGATAGGTTTATATAAAAATGTAAAGTTCTGAACAAAACAAAATGCAAATTTCCTTTGATTTACAAGGTAGTTGCATTCCTGGAAAATTAAAAAATATTCCTAGATATTTGAACAGTGCCAAAAACAAAAGAAAAGGAAGCGTATGTTTTGCGGTTTATATGTCAAACTGAGTTAGCATCAAGGCTCAGATAATTTTAAAGAGGTTTTTAGCTCCTAAATGCCTGGCATGACATTTAACACGTGGGAAGCAGGACAATTCTTTGTGTGGGGAACTGACCCTGCGTTAGGATGGTTAGCTTCCCTGACCTCTACCCACTAAATGCCGGTTGGGCCCCAGTCACGGAGACGATAAACCCCCTATGGGAAGAGAAGCACTATTCAATGTAGACCTGACTCAAAACTTTCTCCCTCCTGTAAGCTCTTTATTATTAATTTCTCTGCACCTCCGCAGTACATGTGACCAAAATAACATTTATCCCATTGTATAGCAATGAGCTTTGTACACATCCATTCTCTCCTGCAAACCACGGCTTCCCAGAGGACTGGGATCACATGCTATTTTATATGCCCTGAGCTTAGAAGTGCTCAATAAATGTTTGTTGTATGAAAAATAATTTAATCCAATCTAGGTCCTAGATTGCTTGCTGCCTATCTTTTTTTTTTCCTCCCAATGAAAGCTTCTATCTATAAAAGGCTTTAAAAAAGACTCCTTTAGTAGAAGTCATCTTCAGTTTTTAAAAAAAATCTGTTGTGTCCTGTTGACACCTCAGATCAGTTCTTGTTAACTGAATGTCTTCATCTACAGAGAATTTAGGCTAAAGAGGGTCATAGCTCTTGTTAGGGAAATATGTAAATATAACCAGTCTACATTTAAGAAATGCTGAAAGACCTGCATTTTGCATGCATTCTTCACTCCTCTGCAGGGCAGGCACCCTTCCTTTCCCCCACTTCTTTTGGTTATATTTTTGTCAAGCAACTCTCATTTGACCAGTTCTGGTCCAACATTCATCATAAAGATATATCCTGAGGATCTAGGCGAGACTTCACATTCTAAGGTACCTGGATTGATGGAATGGTCTCACTAACTGAAATAAGACTTTTACAATCTTTAAATCATAAATGGCACTAACTGAACCCTAGATGAAATCAAGGGGATTTATGAACAGATTTATAAATTTTCTTCTTTCTGCATTTTAATTATACTGGCATTTTGATTGCATTGTAATTGCACTTTAATTGCATGTATTTGTATAAATTAAAAAATAATTAGAGCTCTGCAGCACTATGGGAAACTAATTTATGCATATAGACCTTTAAAGATGTTCATGTGGAGAATGCTTTCATAGTTCTCATCATGTTAGACTCTTTAAAATTGTCCTTGTTGAAAAGGTCTATAGCTATCTAAATTGAAGTGCCTTCCTGTTCTTTCTGTGATTGAGAAAGCGAGACAGAGCTGGAGCTCAAATGGAGGGCAGTGCTTGGTGTTCATGGAACTCCCAGCTTGGAAAGTTTTTAAACACTAAAAAAAAAATAAATAAATAAATTTATATATATTCTGTTTTCTGATAGGAATCATATATATGATTTATATATCAGAGGTGCCAAAAAATACATGCACGTGGACACTTTAGTCAGTGTTGCTCAAGCAGTAGTTTGCCATAATTAGAAGTGTCTGGACACTGATGGTAACCACTTTAAGCATCTTTTGTAACTACAGAAGTCAAATGTGGCTTGTATTCATCTTTTGTTATCAGTATATATTGAGTATTACAATTTTTATACAGTTTTCCTTTCTTAAAATGTGTATACATTTTTTGGCACTATAAATATATCCGGCAGCATTAAATATATATATTCTTTTTTTTTTCCTCCTAGCTTAGCCCTGAGAAGTTTCTGTGCTCTGATTGCATGTGGATGGTAAGGTCAGGATGAGTTGCTAAATTAGGGCAACAGAACCAATAAATGTTTAACAGTATTCTTGGCACAGGTTATCATGGCAAAGCATGTATGTGTGATGTAGACCATTTCTCTAACAAGCATTTATTGCACACCTACTGGGTATCTGGCACTACTAAGGTATGGTCCCCCCTTTTCATAGGCCATTTAGCCAAGAGCTATTTGAATTTTCCAGCCTCACTTCTATCTCCTTAATGCCTTAGCTTTCACTGAAACCCTGAGCATTACATGATCTTGGCAGATTGTGGGCTGGGCTCCCCCACATTCTGGCGCCCTTCCCTTCATCTGCCCAATATCCCAGAGAGTTCTCAGTGGCAGGTTTGTTGCTTCAAAATTGCATTTTTATCATTTTGGAAGGGAAAAGGCTAAGGAGCTTAGTCACTTAAGATTGTATGACTCTTGGCTTAAGATTATGGCACCAAATGCTTTTGTAAGCAAGGGAATCCAGTATAAGTGAGCTTCTAGTCGTCTCCTATCTCAGGGCCTGTACTTGAGCTATTCTCTGCCTGCCCTCTGGGTAATCCCCCTTTTACACACACAGTATTCCTTCTGTCCCTCCAAAAGAAACTTCCTGGGTGCCCCACGTAGAATTAGTTTTTCCCTGTCGTTTGTTCTACCAGCACATTCTGGAGCTGTCTCTTTTGTAAACAGGTTAGAGTTATATTCTTTCAGTTCCTGGAGGTCGGGGCTGGTGCCTATTCCTTTTTCAGCCACCTGAAAGTCTCAATGTGGGGCTTTGTCTCTGAAAAACATGAGTCTGGTATTCAAAGGGCAAATATTTTCAGGTAAGGGTGTGTGTGTGTGTGTGTGTGTGTGTGTGTGTGTGTGTGAACTACAAGCCCCTGTTAGAATATTCTAGGTCTATTCTTGCATGAAAACGCATTAGTCAACATTCTCAGGGCAATTTGTAGGTTCTGCTCTGGGCTGTGGCTGGGTTCTTTTATGGGGCAGCTCTTTGCAAAGGGAAACTCAACTCTTAAAATGTGTTTCAGGCATGCCCCTCTCTACAGGGCATAGATCTTTAAAGGGGAGAGATTTGGAGGGGTTATATCTCCTCTGGACATTATCCTCAAGTGCGTCCTGGAGAGAAGAAAACCCCAGAAGGCATACTTCCCCTTCAATCAGGTAAAGCGTATCATAAGAGACTTCTGTCCCCTGCAAACTCTCAGTCAGAGAAGGGCAGCTCCAGGCTCCTGCCACCTTGGACTTAACCTTATTCAGGTCTAGATATTGCCCCTGAGCTCCAGGAATGACAGTGTTTACCTTTGACCTAGCCAAATACATGAGTTGGGGTAATGCTAGATGCTATTACAGATAGATTCCACAAGGTATGATATCTCAAACACAATAGAAGCTTATTTCTTGCTAAGGTAGTAGTTCAAAGCACTAGTTCCTTGTTGGTAGAGGTTTCCTTTCTTAAATGATTCTGGCCATCGGCTTCTTCCATCCTGTGGCTCTTGAGCCTATAGGGATTGACATCTTCTGCATCCAGCCGGTGACATGGGAAAGCGAGAACAGGTACCGTAACTTCTTAAAAGCCTCAGTCTGGAAGTGATGCACATCACTTCTCTTCAAACTATAATATCTCTGGATGCTACAGGACTGGAAAAGTAGTCCTTGACTGGGCAGCCACTCTCCAGGGACAACTCAAAACTCTGTACCATAAAAGGGATCCTGAATTTGGGGTACAGTTAGTTGCCAGGGTCGCTCTGCTGCTTTTCTAGGGCAACACCATTTGTTGTTCAATGGCCCAGATGCCCATCTTGCATCAAATGGTTGTCTGCTGCTCACAGCCAAGCAGTCATCTCACTGCTGTTGAACCACCAAAGCAACTCCTGCTTTGGAAGGGGACCAACGTTTTGTCACCCTAAAACTGTGCATTTTGGAATATTGCTTTTAAGCTGTATTAAGAAACAAGAACTCAGAAAGAACTTTTAACTCTCCCCCTTTCATGCCTAAGAGATTCAGATGGAAAGGCCTGCTCTAGAAAGGGAATCTTAACATGTTCACCTCAGCATTAGATAGGAAGGTGTCAGGCTGGGGCCGGCTAGCTAGAGTCCCCCACCCTGTGTCCCATTGTTTCTGGGTTGCCTAACAAGAGCTGCCTGCCACGTGTGTTTCACTCTTCCTCAGCTACCTGTTAATTGCCTATTTCCTTCAAAACCTCAGACCCCTGCCCCCTTTCTCTTTTGTCATATAAACCTCAACTGCCCAATGTATTTCAGGTCTCATCTTATGACACCCTGGCATGTACATCTGTAATAAAACTTTGTCCATTTTCTCCTGTTAATCTGTCTTAGTTGATTTGATTATTAGCCCAGCTAGAAGAACTTGGTGGGAGGAAAAGTATTTTTTATTTTTGGCACCCACACTTCCCATCAAATAATTGGTCAAGTGTCCCAGTGGTGCTCCCAGCTCTGTCTTCACCTGTCTTGGGCAGAGGGGGTAAGAAAGTCAGCCTCTGTCATAGGCACTTCATTGCGGGAACTGATGGGACTGATAAGTTCTCATCCTTACACCAGACATTGTTCATCCCTCCTCTTCTCACAATGGGTACAACATAGTCCATCCATTCAGCTCCCCTATGACTTGAATGGTGGGGTGGAACACTTTATAATTAATTTCACGTAAGCTTGTAGTTCCTTGTTTAAAACAATTGCCTTGGCAGAAGGACACTGCCTGTCTCCTCCAATTATAGCTCACAACTGTAGGCCTCTTAGTCCTGGAGCCTTCTTAAGGATACTTCCTTAGGCCTGGGCATATGTACAATAGAAATGGCTCTGGGGCCCCTGGTCCTGATCGCTCCATCCCTTTTCTCCTTAAACATCCTCTTTTACAACTGTTGGATGACACAACTTATGGCAAATCTTGGAGTCAGAAAGATGTTTAACTTAATTGAATTTCAGTCTTCTTGAGAAAGGGTAAGTGTTATGTGTTACAGAAAAGAAAATATTTCTTAAGAATTTTACTGAGCAACTATTATGTTCTATGTGGCATGAAAAGGGCTATGAGAAATATAATGGAACATAACTTATGGTCTCTGCTTATGAGGATCTTATAAGTTAGTAAGAATGGCTAATCATCCAGGAAACAACAACAAAATAGTGTAGTGAGTAGCAAGGTACTAATTCTAGGCTATCACCCAGATATAAGAAAAATTGAGAGCATCTTTATTAAGTATCCTTCCCGACAGCCTTCCTTGCTATCCTTCATTTAATACAGTACAAAACTAAGGCTGTGCTTTGCTTAGCCTTTCCAAATCTGATAAAGAAAATTCTAAACTATGTTATTTTGTCCTTTAACTTTAAAAAGAATGTTCATTGTTTCCAACTCGGGGAAAATATACCAAAATTTAATTTGCCCTTTTTCAATTTTTAGGGCTAGAAATATTTATTTAACTCTTGCTCATGGTAAAAATGTAAACAGCATTAAAGAGTTTACAGCAAAAAATAAGTTTTTCCTTTATCCTCTAAGTCAGACATCCTTGGAGGCAACCACTGTTATCACCTACCCCTCCACTTCCAGAGGTATTCTGTGATTCTTCATTGTCTCCCAACTTCTTCCTCTCCATTTGTTAGATCAGCAGTTCTTAAGTTTTATTGTACAAAAGAAACATTTGTTTAGAACTCAGATTCCCTAGTTTTTTCCCCAGAGATTCAGTGGGTCTGGGTGAGTTCAAGGAATTTGCATTTGTAACCAGATGATTTTGAGGCAGGTGGAGCATGGAACCTACTTTGAGACAGTATTTTAGAAAATAATTAGGGCCTCATTGCTTTGGGGAACTATTAATTTGGTCAAGTCACAGTCTCCTGTGGTAGATTTTACCTATTCTTATCATAATGCCATGTTCACTTTTTTAGTCTTTGAACTTCACGGAGGTTACCTTCCCTTTGGTCGCTATGGTGATGCACAGAGGTCTTCTCCTGTAATTAGCCTAAGGATGCTGATTTGTTTCATTGCCTCTGACTGACTACCTTGTTCCTGAGCTGCAGAGTGTCATTAGCTAGATTGAAAAAAAAACCAATTTGTTTTCTTTCTTCCTCCAGTTGTATGATTGCAATTAACATGAGTTTTCTTATATCTTTGAGGAACAAGTAACAGTAATTTAGACATTGTTTCAGCCAATCTGTAGATGGGGAAACTGAGGTCCAGAGATATTTAGAAACATAACCAAGGTCACAAAACAAATTAGTAAAAGAGCTGACCAGAAAACTGGTTTACTAATTTTGAATCTGGTGCTCTTTTCTCATCTCAGTGGCAGCTAAAATCACAGGGCACCTGCAAAGCATTCAAACAGTTCCTGTTTCCGAGTCCACCTACCACTTTGAAGTCTGTCCTTTTGTGCCCTGTCCACCCCCACCCTCATGGGTCACACTGGTTCTGGTTGGTTGTCTTGCTCATCGTAGTGATAGTGTGAATTATTTCTGAACTCTTAAACATAGCAAAATCTCATCTACTTGAACCTCTGCTCACCAAATATGAAGTAATTTTGAACTGAAGGGGTTATGGTTACTTTAAGCAACACAGAAGCTCATAATTCTTATTCTCCGCTTCCTCAAACAAAGACCCAAGGAACAGTCCTTATCTTCAGAGGCTGGGGGAGGCTTGAGGTCATGAAAAGGTTACTTGGTTTACAGTCTCATCCTGTCTCCCTCCTGCTATCGACAAGGCGTCAG
>NW_017731708.1:1061583-1074605 GCF_001890085.2 Hipposideros armiger
TGATGGTCATTATTCTGATATTTTTGTTTCATGTATATTACTCTCTGCCTTTGGAATCCAAATAGATTCCCATTTTCCATCCCTATGTTTTCATATCTGCCACACAATTGGGCGGGGTTCATTCGCATATAGTTGTCCTGAGAGGGTTAACAATTTTATTTTCAAAAGGCCAATTGCTGACACACACCTATAAAATAGTTATCTGTCCAAGGTTCTTTTTACTCATTCCTCAAATACTCAGTTTAGTTTTTATCTTTTTAATTCACTGCTGAAAATCAGTTGCCTCTAGGAATTTCAATATTACAGTCAGCATAACAAACTACCCAATATCACTAATGGCCTATTTAGGAATGAAATGCTCTTTTTTTGGTTTTAAGCAATTTCTAATTTTGATAGGGATCAGACACCATTGACAGGAATAGAGTTAATAGCTCCCTGAAGGGACACATCACTAGCCAGTTTGTAAAAATCATGCATGGCTTGCTCTTTCAACCATAAGGGAAGAGGAAAACAAATACATCTATTTTCTCCCAGCATTTCATCTGTGGTCTGAAGATGCTTGAAAAATTACAGCCATTATATTGTTATTGTTGTTGTCATTGTTATTTTTTACAATGTTTCTGAAATCTGGGTATTTATTTATATCTATATATCTATTTGGTATTTATCTATTTGTAGCCTTTCCTCAAGAATTTACTCTCTAAGATGTCTTCTCTCAAAATCATATCCAACGCAGAATGCAAGTTCTGGGATGAATATAATACACCATTTGAGATTTTTGCCATGCAAAGCTATTGTCTGGAAAATTTAGGCAAAAGAACTAGTTAGTGAGGGAAGAAATTACTCAACATATTTGTTTTGGCTGCTCACATCGATCAGATTTGTGGATAATAGCTTTAATTCCTTGTGATAAATCACACCAATCCTTTCCCATTCCTGTATTGTAAATGTACCTCTGTTTGACTAGGACAAAGTGGATCTAAACTTAAATGTGTTTGCTTTGCCATTGTACAATTCGCTTGGGTAATGAGCACCTCAGGGATGGATGGGAGAACATAGGGCAGCAGAGAAGGCAAGAGGAGTGGGTGGGCTGAGGGCAGAATATGGGATCCCACCTGGAAATGTGGTAATAAAAAAGAAATTGGAACAATTATCTCAGTGTTAGGAGAAGAGAAGGACAGACAGTGATGTGCAGGAGACGTGCTAGAATTAGACATAGGTGGGGAGGGGGTAACATGGCACAGAGATGTTCAAGATGTTCTCTTCTGCAAGAAGAGGGGAGGGCACATGTTATTAGGTGGCTGGAGCAAAGCACCTTGGATTTAGATCACCTAAAAACCATGCAGATTTGGAAAGGACTTAATTTTCCTCAAAGTGACAGGAACTAATGTTTATTGAGCTCCTACTAGGGCCAGGTTTTCCACAGATGTTATCTCATTTAATTCTGCACACATCCCTGTGAAGGAAATTACAATAATAATAGCTAACATCTTTTGTATGCTTACTACATGCCTCACAGAGTGCTAAGTGCTTGTTTTGCATTGCTTCTTCATAATAGTTCTTTATAATTGAGGAAATGGACTCAAAGAAGAAGGTAACTTACTTAAAGAAACAACATTAACCAGGGTTGGGGTTTTGATCCCAATAAGTCCTAACTTACAGCCAAGATTTTTTCTGGCTTCCCATAATGCTTCATCAGTGAGTGAAAACTCCACTGGAGATAGAAGAGCCATCTGTTAATTTGTGACACGTTGCATCTGGGAGATAAGCGGGGTACCTGCCATATACTTGGTTAGGCCAAGTCGTTACCTAAATCCCTTAGAAGTCAAGGTAATAGTAAAAGAAAGTTCTTAGAGTGAGGGTTTCCATGACTTACAGAGGGGCAAGGGAAAGGGGTAGAAATATTTGGCCATGCCCCATCCCTAGGTTACCATCTAATGATAATCAAACACACAAAAATAAGACTCCAAACCCTTAACCATTTGAGTGGTAGTGATGAAAGGAATCTTAGGAGAATATGAAAATCCTTGATTGGATGTTATTTCATTCAACATCCCACAATGCTTCTGGACTTCACAACTACCACATAATGATAAGTCTAATTCTGCTTCATAACTGTCTCCAAATGCGGCACAGGAGAGGACAGCTTTTTGGAGCATGTCTTTGTGTTGAGCTCACAGTGGATTGGCTCTCCACACAGCCTCACAGGCTACTGCAGCAACATTCGGAACTATAACCTGAAGGGAAGAAAGGTCAAAGAAGCCATAAACCAGGTGGCGAGTAGCTAAAGCAGTGCAGTCCTCCTCCTCCCACCATAGAGTCCTGTGAGGTTAAGAAAAACGTTCATCACTGGATTTCCTCAGCTTCTGATGATCCAGGATGTGGTTGTGGTATGTCGGAGTGTGGTTAATTTGAAATTTGAGGTTTATGCCCAACCGTCACCATGAATTCCCAGTGGGTGGCATTGCCTGTGCCCTTTCAGAGTTAAGTGAGGAAAAAAAGTGGATTTGGAAAAATTTTGTCTCAAAAATGTAGTATTTTCATGATTAAGTTATAACTTTATAAATGAGACATAGTATAAGTAAGCTATATTATGTAATGCGATATACTTTAAAAATTTTTGCAATATACTTAAAAAACCACATATATCAGGTCTGTAAAATAAACTTGCTAAATTCTGAACTTCGTACAACATTTTCCCTTTCAAAAATGCACCAATCTTTATGCTATACTTTTAATCTATGAGGAAGACTTTATTATTTGACAAGTTGGAAAAAATAGAGAATGTGACCTATAAGTTAAGACTTCCAGTTATCTGTGCTTTAATTTAAGCTAATTTCCCAAATTCCAAGCTATACCTGATATCCTGTCTACTTCATGAAGCAGAAAGTCACAGATGTCCTCTGAACAATTATTTAAAGGTAGGGAGTTTCAACAACTCCTTAGTTGAGAGAGAGCAGGAAAAGGCCACCTGGGCATATAAAAACCATCTCCCATTTCAAAGTGGAGTTTGAAAACCCAAAACACTCTAAAACACACCCTGAAACCATGCAAGAAAACCGAGTTTTATTTCAGACATAATTACAATTGAAAATAAACCTGCCCTGGTTAAAGCAAAGGGGCTCGTTGGCAGAGGAAGAGAGGAAACTGCTATCCAGCTCGTAGAGGTGTTTATGATATGTGACAGGGTAGGACAATGCCAGTGAAACTGGACTCTAGGTTCATAGCTGGAGATTGTCTGTTGTGACACAATTGTTAATTAGGGCTCAAAAGTGCAGCAAAATTTATATTGGAGGGCAGAAGCAAAAAAAACCAAAAAACAAAAAACGGCCTCTAGACCTATCTATGTGGTAAAATGCCGGATACCATGGCTTTGACCATAATAAGAATATTTTGTTCTGCCATGTTCAGAGTTAATTTTCTTCTCCTATTGAAAGCAGGAGAAATTACAATAATCTTTTATATCAGATTTGCAAATACCAATAAGTTACCTCCCCCCCATTTTCTTTGTCAGCTTGCCCTTTCGACAGGCAGTGCACAGCAAAATGAATAAATTCAGCATATTTTCCTGTTCACCAAGCATAAATTATTACTAAGGTGGTGAGAGCTTATTTGAGAAGCTGTTTTATTTTATAGAGGAGTCTTCTTTTATCTATAAATGATTCTGTTTGAAATCAAAGTCGATATTGTCTTATCTTTGTGACCTCAGGAAACTGAACTATGATGACATATTTCCATTCGAAAGAGGGTGATGAGAGGATTCATCCATAAGCTGAATAAACTCTACTAATCTATTCCTGCTCTTGGATCAGATTCCCAGTCTTTGAAATACTAGGAGAATTACCATAGCATTAGTATGTGATATGACACCATTGCAAATTATCTGATGAGAGTGTTCTCTCTAGCAGGCTTCAGCCCTGGGTGGGGGTGATTGGATTCTGTGACCTCAGAGATCCTTTCCAACTGAAATGCTTTACAAGTCTTTCACATCATAGTCCTTTAGTAATGGACTGTTCTGTTATTTTTGCTGGCCTTTCAGCTCTAGTGCATTAAGTCATGATTTCCCTCAAAGACACTCTCTAATTCCCACACCTGAAAGGGTTGTAGCAATTTGATAAAGCATCTGTTTGAAGTCACATTCACAAAATGTGCCTCTATGAAAGGATGATAGCTTTTACTCAATGCCAAACAGCCTGGAAATTCATAAATAGTTTTCACGCGGTAGCGCATTTATTCAGTCCTCATTTCATCTGATGCTTGTCTCCTGTCTGGTGCTTTCATTATAATAAACTGAGCATTGAACCACGAAGTTGGCATTTAGTATTAACATGTTTTATTGTACCCTTTACCATTTTGCTATGTTCTTGATTGATTTTTTTTCTTTCCTTCTCTTTAGTTATATTTTTATTTTGCAGTTAAGGATCAATGATTTCTGAAAATGTGCATTTTTAATGAAGTAGATCTGGACTGTGACTTCTATTTGGGCATTGGCACTAAAGAAAAGAGATTGGACATTTTGAACCTTGTGTGGTGAGAGAAAATAATACTGAATCAAAGACTCTTGGCTCGGAGCAGGGCTGACTCACAACTTTGGCTCTTCCATTCAGCAGGAAGCAGAGCACTCAGGAGACTGACTCACTTGCCCAGGCAGCACGTGCGTGAGGTTGAGCAGTGAGACCAACTGCCTGACAAGCCGTGTTGGTTGTTCTCTCAGTAAAGTGAAAACCATGTGAAAATTATTCATCCTCATATGTTAGGTCTTAAAATAGTTTGTACTGTTGTTCCATTTATAAGAAACGTGCAACCAGTTTTTTCAGCCCACGTGGGTGAATGGGCAAATGACCGAAAACTCTTCATGGAAGAAACACATATGAAGTACAAAATGTTGGAGTCAACTTTGAGTACTCTCCCTTTCCTGCCCAGAAATGTCTCTTCAGTCACAAGATTTTTATCCCTGAACTGCCTCTTGTGGATGCTACCTCATTACCCAATTTAGGCCCTCCTAATATCTCACCTGTATCATTGCCATTGCCTTTGTTTTTTAAAAAAATTTAATTAAGTTTGTTGGGAGTGACATTGGTTAATAAAATTATAGGTTTCAAGTGCACAATTCTATAATCCATCATCTGTATATTGCCTTCTGTGTTCGCCACCCAAAATCAAATCTCATTCCATCACCATATATTTGACCCCCTTTGCCCTAGTCTACCTCTCCTCTTTTCCCCTTTCCCTCTGGTAACCACTAAACAATTGTCTGTCTATGAGTTTTTTCTGTCTTGTCCCTTTGTTGCTTTCAGTTTTATATCCCACATATGAGTGAAGGCATATGGTTGTCAACTTTTTCCACCTGACTTATATCACCCAGCATAATATTTTCAAGATCTATCCATGCTGTCACAAATGGCATTTTTTTCATGTTTTCTTATGGCTAAGTAATATTCCATTGTACAACTCAACAACAAAAAAACAAGCAAGTCAATTAGAAAATGGGCAGAGGACCTAAACAGACACTTCTCCCAAGAAGACATACAAACAGCCAACAGATATATGAAAAGATACTCAATTTCACCAGCTACTAGGGAAATACAAATCAAAACCACAATAAGATATCATCTCACACCTGTTAGAATGACTATTATCAATAAGCATGTAATAACAAGTGTTGGAGTGGTTGTGGTGAAAAAGGAACCCTCATACACTGCTGGTGGGAATGTAAATTGGTACAGCCATTATGGAAAACAGTATGGAGGGTCCTCAAAAAATTGAGAATAGGGCCGGCCAAGTGGCGCAATGGTTAAGAACTGGCTTGGGACGCCAGAGGGCCCTGGTTCAGATCCCACATATGAGGGCCAGTGACACTGCCCTCTACAGCTAAGATGCTGAACAACAGCTCAACCTGGAGCTGGCTGCCGTGAGTTGCCGGCGTAGGCGTAGGCTGCAGCCCCTGCTGCAGTGGGTTGCCATGGGCTACCGTGTGTAGCCAGCAGCCAGCGTGAGTGGCCCTCAAGCCGCCGTGAGCGGCCGTCCAGAAGCCAGTGACTGATCTGCCTCCCCCGGGAAGAGCGCAATGATGGTGCCAACTTGGGCCAGTGAAGCAACGTCCTCCACAACTAGACTGAAGAACAAAACATCAGCAACTTGTCTGTTCCCCTTCCCCCAATTCCCCAGCACTGTTCCCATCCCCCAATTTCCCAATTAAAAAAAAAAATCTTTAAAATAAAAAAAATTAAGAATAGAATTACCATATGACTCAGAGATTCCTCTTTTGGGTATCTACCCCCAAAATTTGAAAACAGTTATCTGTAAAGATATATGTACCCCTATGTTCACAGTGGCCAAGACATGGAAACAGCCATTGCCTTTAAAAGGCACGAAGTGGTTAGGTTTCCTTGGTTGCAAGCACCAGAAACCAATACTGGGTAATAAAAAAATTTCTGGAAGAACACAGAATCAGCAGGAGGTGGACAGCTGGGTTTGTGAAGAGGTAAAAACAAGGCATCTCTGGAATGCCAGGAATCGAGGAGCAAAACACCTGCTTCACAGTAAGTTCAATCTGGTTGGGGTCAGGATAACTGTGGCCATGGATGATGTACAATTCCTTCTGACCTTGCCTTGTTGGTCCAAATGACACTCTTTGTCTCTGGATATGTTGGGGTGAGAAGAAAGACAATCTAATCCCATGGCTGCCTGGATCCCTGGAATTTCCATTTCTCCAAGGCTGCATATGGTGGGATGAGGTAATTACCAAAAATGAAACTGGAGGGACATTAGAGAGTGGAAAAGTATGCTGGGTGACAAATGTCCAATGGAAGGCATTTTTCCCCCACCAATTCTTCATCTCTCCAACTCATTTCAATTCAATTCAACAAACATTTAATAAGTATCAACTCTGCACAAGGTGCTATGTTAGGTATAGGGCATTCTGGGAAAAGAGGTCTTACATACTTTGCTACCAATTTTATTGCATATAGTGGGACCATGTGCTCCAATGCCTTTTTGTAAAGACTTTATTTTTTAAAACAGATTTAGGTTCATAGTAAAACTGAAAGGAAGGTACAGAGATTTCCCATGTAGCTCCTGCCTTCACACAAGCATAGCCTCCTCCATCAATATCCCCACTACATTTGTTACTACTGATGAACCTACACTGACACATCATAATCACTGAGTCCATAGTTTACACTAGGGTTCACTTTTGGTGTTGTATATTCAATGAGTTTGGAAAAATGTATAATGTCATGCATCTATCTTTATAGTATTATACAGAGTATTTTCACTGCCCTAAAAATCTTTTGTGCTCTGCCTTTTCATGACTCCCTAATCCCAACCCCTAACCACTGATCTTTTTCTGCCTCTATAGTTTGCCTCTTCCAGAATATCATAGAGTTGGAATCATACAGTCTGTAATCTTTTTGAATTGGCTTTTTTCACTTAGGAGTATGCATTTAAGTTTCCTCTATGTCTTGTTATGTCATGATAGCTATTTTTCTTTTTATTGCTTTTTTTTTCCTGTTGAATAATATTTCATTGTCTGAATGTATGAGTTTTATTTATCCATTCACCTACTGAAGGACCTCTTGGTTACTTCCAAGTTTTGGCAGTTATGAATAAACCTGCTATAAACATCTGTGTTCAGGTTTTTGTGTGGACATAAGTTTTGAACTCCCTTGGGTAAATACTAAGGAGCACAATTGCTGGATCCTATGGTAAGGATTTGTTTGGTTTTGCATTCCCATGGCTTTTCATGGAGGAGTTAAGAAAAAGGACTGGCATATCCGGCATGCATTTCAATGCTGTCTCCTGAGAGTACCTAAAGCCTTTGACCCCTCCTGTGTTTCCCATCTGACTTCTCTCTGGTGTTCTTCAGCCCTCTAAGGCGCACTATTCTCCCTCCCTTCCCCTTGTGTCTTAGACTTACTCCCAGCTACCTGTCAAACAATATCATTAAGCTGTTAGGTGAAAACGGGCTTAAGGAATCTTGCTGGGATGCTGGTAATGTTCTAAATCTGGATTGTGATGATGGTTGCCCAACTCAGTAAATTTACTAAAAATCAGTATATCTTACATTTAAAATCAGTGAAGTTGAGGGTATGCAAATAATACCTCAATTAAATTGTCTTTTAAAAAAGGTATCAGGGGACACTTAAGGCTGGAAAGTGCACTCCTTTGGTTGGAAAAGCCTTTCAGAGGGGAAAGAGTCAGAGAGTGTGGTGAGATGATGGAGGTAGTGTTGGACAAGCCAGCCTTGGTCCCAGATGGTGCTGGGGTTAAAGAAAAGTTCACACAGGGTTGGGGAGCAACCTCACTGCTTATTTCTTGATCATTTGTCATCACTTTGCTTCAGAAAACTTGGGGCTTAAAAGGTGTTTGCAAGAGGTACCCAGTTGCTGGTCTATGAGGTGAGACTGGGCACCTCACACTAAAGAAGGTTCCCTGAGGAGGAATGAAGAGCAAGAAGTGTGAGAAGTGTGGCCTGTTTCTTCAGAGTGAGCACTGCTGTTTCGTGTCCCTCCTCTTCCTCTCAATTGCTACCCCTACCCCTGGATGTTCACATGAGAGGAGATATCAATGGAGATATAGCATACACCCCCCTCCCCACAAAGGTTTCCAGCCCCTGAGGTATGCCATAAGGAAAAGAATAAAAAAAAATACCTTGTGGAATTAGAAAGTTTGTTCCAAGAACTCTAAATCCCAGAGACTCCATGAAACTAATTTAAAATCCATCCTCTTCTTCAAATGTTGGTCCATGGCCTGAAGACCATTCTATTGGTAGAATTACATATTTGTTTCAGAAGTTATCTTTGTGCTAAAAAGCCTGTCATAATTTTTAGTGCCTCTTATACGCACTCTCAATAATTTTCCTGGCTTTTGGGGCCACTAGAAAAATGGCTATGTGGCCCCTATGTCCACATATGGGGACTAGCCACTATGTCCATCTTAACTCTGTGTTTTCTCTCACTACCTTTAACGGTGGCTTCCCATCCTATGCTGGGTTTCCCTCTTCCCTCTGTAACCATGTACTGCCTTCATTGTCATACTTTTCCCCGTCTATAATGATTTTCCTTTACTTCTTACTCAGGCTGGCTCGAGGGTCACTGTCCTCTAAAGAGTTTTCCTTGACTATTTGTATCTCACAACATTCTTCTATTCCTCTGAACCTAACAATAAGGGTAATCTGTATCATGCAATTTGGTTATTCTATTATTCTGTATTTTTCTTATATATTTTCTTGTTACATCTTATGCAAGCTTGGCAGCCTGCCCTACAAAGGAGAGATCTTCTATTTCTTTGGCATCTCCTACAGTGTGTACAGTTGTGCTGGAACCCTAAAAATACCCTGCTATTCTCTGCTGGCCTCCTAAATTCTACTGAGCTGTTATCCTGGGACTGAGTGATAGCCTTTTCTTTACTTTCTACTTCAGTGTTTACAGGGAGGGGAATATTTATTGACCCTTCTGCCATGTTTTAATGGAGGATAGAACTCTTCTCTTCCCAAATAGGGCCACATTGGAATCAACTCTTCCTGGCACTTTGTCCACCTCTTCCCCCACCTGCTCCTCCTCTTGGGTGAATGAATGGTGACTACAAATGACCACGTTTGACATTCCTCTAACAAATTATAAGAGGATGAGTTTGTGTTCCTCAAAAGAGAATGGGTATATGTCAAAGTCTCTCAAAAAAAAAAAGTAATGGGCTCCACCCTTTTTCCTTTCATTGCCTGCCCTCTGATGACTGAGAAGGGCCACTTCTTTCTTGCTTTATACACCCACAGCAGGGTCTTCCTATGTTGATCATGGTGATGGGGGGAAGACAGGCATTTTTCACTTTCTGTTCCAGTTTTTCTACCTAAAACTGGAGGGTAAATCAGGTCTTCCATTTCCTATTGATCTGTTTGTCCTCAATTTGGAGTATGAGATATGAAGTCAAACAACATTGTCCAATCCAGCGGTTCCCAGGAGGCCTAAACCTCAGGCAAAAGGCTATTTAGGTGGTTGCTTAGTCTATTAATAAAGCCAGTACTTGGATTTTTATTCAGATGTCTGTTTCCGCATGTCTACTCTAGTGGCCATAACAATGGAGAGGAAGATGGGTGAATGTTAGTTTGGAATCCCAAACACTACCTTAAACCCCTAGTACCAGATAAGGCCAGGAATTGGGTTAGCCAGATGGTTGTATAATTTTAGTGGAGAATGTCCTATAATCTTAACTAGGAAGGTCTATGTGGCATTGATAAGAGTGTGAAGAGTGTGTGTGTGTGTGTGTGTGTGTGTGTGTGTGTGTGTGTGTGTGTGTATGAGAGAGAGAGAGTGAGAGAGAGACTATGCAGAGCAGCAGTGGAGTGAGATTCTCAAGCAGGCTATCAAAACTGCCAGACCCTGAAGCCTACATTGATTTTGGGGAGACCCTGCCAATTTGTGCAGCATCTGCTCATCTTTCTGAGTTTGTGGTCATCTGTGTTATTTAACTCCTTTCACAACCTCTTGGCCAACGTCAGGCATTACTGAGCCCCCACCTAGATGGTGGTAAAGGCCACATTTGCAACATATTCCCCATCCTGGTCTTCCCCAACCTGTGTGCAGACAGCTGACAGTGACATGTTGTTAGCAGCACAGTGCTGGGAGGAAATAGACCCAAAGTTAGTTAGCATCCTTTTCGGATGTGAGGGACGCATGTCAGCATACACTCACAGGCATGTAGGTACATGCCAAAGATATTGTCCTTTTCTAGTGGCTGGCACACTAATGACTGGGATTATTCAGGGTTGCTGAGAGGACCCTCCTGAACTCTCTGCCTCCTCCCAACCCCAGATGGTTCTATGTGTAAAAGAGAGAGATGTGGCATAGAGCATGGAACTCAGGGAGCCTTTAAAGCAGGAATCATGTTACCAGGTTTTTTTGGTCCTCTGACTGAGAGGCTTGTTTATTTTTATGAATAAGACTCCATATTCATAAGCAAAATTATAATAGCAACAACAACAATAATAATGCACTGTGAATAGGTGCTCAGCCAAGTCTTTTATTTTTCCTGCTATGAAGTAGCAAACTGCGCCCTCTCCCTTTCGTCCCCTTCTTCCACGGAGGCTAATGAGCTTTGAAATCCCTTTGATTCTGAATGAGCAGCCCAATAACATGGCCTTCATTTAAAACGGGGAGGCAGAGACAGCTTGCTTTCTCTCCAGCTACCTCGGTGAGCTCAGCGGCTGACCTTTTGGCTCAGCAACTGGCCTGCTAGTTAAATGCAACCACTGAACAATCGCTTGATGGGATTTCCAGCTTATTAAAAATGGAGTGTAGCCACCAGGGATTCAAGCATAAAGGTAATAAAAGAGCACCTAATAAAACCTTAAAACGTGTGCACACACATCCCAAGGTAGATCGGTCTTTAACCCCCACTAACCCTGTAAGATTAAGATTTGAAGACCAAGGTTAAGAAATGAAACTGAGCTACAAAACGGAGTTTAGAGGACACTTTCAAACCCTGGGCTTTTTTTTTTTTTCCCTTCCAAAATTGTTTTGTAAATGGTGGAGTAGTGATGTTGATTATGTTATTTATAACTTAATTTACATTTTATATATTTCAAAATGTAGGCACTAGTTGTATAAATCAGTAAAAGAATATAAACATGCAGACATTTAATAACAAAGCTGTCTTCTGATTTTAATGAATGAAGTATGTGGTCAATGTCAGAAAATCAGAGTGTCAACTTCTACAGCTGTGGATGACATATCTTATGGGATGGTACAATTTATCTGTCACTGCCCTCACCTGCTAATGAACAAAAATGTAAAACATACAGTTTCTGAAAACCTAACTGACATTGTCTTCTTGCTACTTCTCTGAGGCTTCTTCTTAGGTAACTTTAAAAGGGATCTGGTTTCTAATGTAATAATCAAAACATGTAATAGGTTGTCGGAAAAGTCATGATGTATTTTTTCTATGTTTTTCGTTGCAAAAATGCGTCATGACTTTTCTGACAACCCAATAGATGTCCTCCAGTTTCCTGTTTCTTGCTGCCTGTCATTCAGCTACCTTTTACCTATTTTCCTCTGGAAGAGAAATGCTGATTTCCTGCACGTGGAGCACTGTAAGACTGTTAATGCCATATTTATTAGCTTCTGTTTCTGAATGAGAGTAGCATTAGAAAGGGGTCAACGTAGGGAATATTGAGTTACTCTCGATTGGCCAGTGGTGACTGGCAGCTTTAGCAGAACAACTAACAGTCAGATTCCAGAAGCCAGATTTTCTTATGTGGCAGTGAGGGCCTAGAGCCAGCAGGCGGTGGTTCCAGCTAGCTATCCCTCTTCTGCTGACAACTTGTTTCATTTTAGACAAGACGCTTCACATCTTTGTCCTTCAGTTTCTTCATCTGTGAAATGGGTGTGTGTGAAGTGGGGCAGATAATCTCTAAACTCTGGGCTTTGACACTCTGAACATTTGATTATGCAATCAGAAAAATCTGCAAGGCCCTTCCAGGATCAGCTAGTTCACTGTCTTGTGTTACAGCAATTCTGTATACCAATAGCACTCTGGGTAAGAGGCAACCTGGTCTAAATCAATGGTAAAATGAAAACTCATCTAGGGAGTGCTATCTATGTGGGCTTAACAAATGTAACTGAAGGGAAGAGCTTCACTCTTTTCTGCTTAGAGGATGGAGAAGAGGATGGCATGTCCCTGTAAGTCACATTCTATATTAAGGCGAGGGACTGCATGGAGATTTGTTCACCATGTTCTCCTAGCAAGGTGTCTATGGGAAGTAAATAAATATCTGTAAAATGAATGAATGAAACACTCAGGAGGGTCTTTGTATGGTTAAGGATTTTAAAGAGCTCTCTAGCTTCCTAATGGGTCAGTTTCTGATCTCAGGAAAGCCCAATGAGATATAATTTGTAAATGGGAAAGAGGGCTAGGGAAGGAAGAATAAAGGAAAAAAAATTTACACTGCTCTGCCTTCATTGTGAATTAAGGCTGAGTTAGAGAAATATTTCTCTTCTTCAACATTGTCTTTTAGTTGAAAGAGAGAG
>NW_017731708.1:1074660-1080001 GCF_001890085.2 Hipposideros armiger
AGAGAGAGAGAGAGAGAGAGAGAGAGATCCAAAAGTTACCTGTTAAAAACAGGGACAGTTGTGTCTTTAGCTCATGCCCTAAAGGGAAACTCACACCCATGCTGTGTTCTGTTGCGGGATTTTAGTGTCAAAGCCCCAACACACACCTTGGAATGTGAAATGCCAAAGGCCATTGGGATCTATTGTCCTGGAGGCACCTGGTTATTAGTCTAGACTGAGTATGTCATACCTGGGAAAGGCACTGCTGCAGAAGAGGTGGATCCTGTGGGTAGAGAATGGGGTTTCTCAGAAGGTGGTCAGAGAGGAGAACACATTGTTAGAAGGAAATTGCTCTTGAAGGCATAGGAACATGGGGACAAAGTCAGGATCTAGGATTTCCTAAGATAGCTACCGTGGAAACTTTAACTTCTTGGGTATTTTCTTTCACAATATAAGACAATTTATATTTAGTGCAAGGTTTAAAAACTTTGGTTTCTTTCTGTTGAAATGTCCTTAATTAAACTAACCTTTCAGGAGATTCTGATATTCCCGCTTTTCCTACCATTTCAGGAGCTTGAACCGATCAGGAGAGAATATAAAAAGGCATTTTTATGAGAGCTGTATCTATCTATCTATCTATCTATCTATCTATCTATCTATCATCTATCTATCTATCTATCATCTATCTATCTATCTATCTATCATCTATCAGAATCCTACAAACTAACCTTTGGTACTCAAGAAGAATCAGGAAGGCCTTAAATATGCAGCTGAATCGCTGTACCCAAAGACCACCTGGGTTGGCTGCCATTATGACTACAGTACTCTTTCAAAACAAATGCCTTTAAATGGGTTTCACCAAATTTTTGATCACTTAATGTTTTCTTCATGTAATTAATGGTATAGATGTGGAAAAAGCAGCTGTGGCTTCTTCAAGGATCATGTTAGCTCAAGTAGTTAATATTATCAGAGGACCATTATTTGCCCAGACAATCCTGAAGGCCTGTGTGGCCATAATTGGTTGTTCAACTGGACCAGGATTATCAGCAACAAAAGCACAGGAATATAAAGAACAAACATTTGTTCTCATTTAAAAAGGAAATATTTTGGAAAGCAGAAAGATTTTCTCGTGTGTCTTGCTTTTTTGGTCTCCAAATTGTGTATGTTATCCCAAGCTCCATGGTTGCAGCTGCTTGCCCACAGATCACAACAACTGGGAAAGGAGAAGCTGCCAATCTAGAAAATTCTGCTCTGGCCTGGCTGGTAAACCAAAGACCACACAGTGCTGGTAGCTTTAAAGTGCCATTCAGGCATAAAAATAGAAGTTAAGTCAGGCCTGGACATTTTGTCAATCAGGCAAAAACCATTCTTCTATAATTACAGAAGCCAGAAGTTGTTTAAATAGGAAAAACTTGTTTGGGTTGTTTCTTGTTTTTGTTGTTGTTAAAATGGTTCTTTATTCCTTTAGAAGACATTACAGCACCATCTTGATAGCTTAACTTGAATTTTTTAAAGAGATGAATTAATGCCACATTTTGTTTATAA
The DNA here is from genome assembly GCF_001890085.2 of Hipposideros armiger. Lineage (NCBI taxonomy): Eukaryota > Metazoa > Chordata > Mammalia > Chiroptera > Hipposideridae > Hipposideros > Hipposideros armiger. The sequence continues at coordinate 1,076,185 of NW_017731708.1, forward strand.
TTATAAGGATCGCTGGCTGCCCCAGGCCCCCATGAAGCCAGGGGTCCATTTATTGAAAGATAGAAAACAGAAAATTAAGCTGCTTTGCCTGGAGGGCTTCCACCGGCTAGTGGTTTGAGAGGTTTTATCTTTCTAATGAGTGTAATATTAAAATTAGGTGGGTTCAAGAAGTTTTATTTTTGCAGTATTTGAAATTACATATATTTATATCTGCAAATGCCAAATGCCAATCGTGTGACTTATGTGGGCACAATTAATTGTTTGTGCTCACACATGTGCTGACAGCATTTGTTTTATGCAGCTGCTTCTTCTCCAGTTCTAGTTTGCTTCGATCTTTTGATTTGGTTTTAATGTGCAGCGTTTGCTGAAGTGTAACCACTTAGAGAGCATCTGGGCTCACATGGGTTTTAAAACTGAATCCACATCTTAGCAGTTTCTCACCTCTTGTTCTGGATTAGCAAAAAATGAATACATCATAGTAACCAATATTAATAGTTCCTTCACATTGCTAAGTGCTTACATTTGCTTCTTGGTTATAATCCTCAATTTGGAGTTTGGCTCCCTGCTTTGTCTTAGATCCCCATGGGTCTTACAATAATGCTTATCATTTGCATAGCACTTTAAAGCCCCTTTCAATCATTAATTAATTAAGTCATAAGATGTCTTTTCACAATCTCCATTTAATGCATAAATTAGCAAACTGGGCCAAGCAGAGGTTAAATGACTAGGCCAGGGCTACACAAGGATTTGGCTAAGCCTTTTCATTCATTTTGGCATATTTCCAAGAAGGAAGATACGTTTTAATTCCAGTGCTCACCAAAATTTGCAACTTCAGTATCTACTACCAGGCAATGAATTTGGGTAATCTGGGGAAATCTGTGCTTTCTGTGTAGTGTTAGGTTTTCAAGTAGAAATGAGAATGCTATAACTTCTTAAGAGCATGGCAACCTACTTGATCTATAGGCTCAGGCCAAGCCATAGAATAGAGCTGAGGTCTCCAACTTTTCCTTGAGGAGAAGCTATTTTTCTTTTTTTGTTTTTTGAAACCCTAACAATTATTGCCCAGGAAAGAACTAGAATGCTGATAGTGTAAATCAAAGACATAGAATAGGAAAGGCTTTGGTTTATGGTCTTCTTCCCAGGAGACCTTCCCAAAGAAGGGAAAATTGGAGTGGCAACTGGACTGCAGATCAAGCAGGTAAAAGTTTAAGATTGATAATACGCATTTTACTTCTTCAGGAGCCCAATGGTGACTATTGAAATGAAGGGGAGGCTCTCCAACTTCTTACTAAATGCTTAAGAAAATCGTGCTTTTTCTGCTTCTTGTCACATTTGGGATCTGCAGGGCACTTTTGCATCTGGTACACCACAGGGCTTCAATAAAGACCTACTTAATTGGCTGTTACCCTGAGCTCAGAATAGCATGTAAGCTGGGAAGAAAATCTGCTGCTATGGAAAAAGAGCAAAGAAAAGGTGGGAAACAGAGAACCGGGTTGAGATGTGTCTATGCCAGGGAAAATGGGCTGGACAGAAGAGGCAAACCCTCACAGAATAATAATCACTTCTGAGATGGTCACTAGGCCCAAGAGACCTGAAAGCACTAAATGGGACGTTGTCTCAGTTTCCTAGGGCTGCTATAACAAACCACCACCAATGTGGTGGCTTAAAAATGGCAGAAATTTATTCTTTCACAATTCTGGAGGCAAGAAGTCCGAAATCCACATGTAGGCAGGGTTGGTTCTCTCCTGAGGCTCAGAGGGAGAATCTGTCTCTTAGCATCTGGTGGCTGTCAACAACTATCTTGGTGTATAAATACATCACTCCACACTCTCTGCCTCCGTTTCCTAATGGCTATTTTTTCTGTGTGTCTCGATGTTTGTGTGTCTCAAATCTCCCTTTCTTTTCTCTTATAAGGACATTAGTCATTGGATTTTGGGCTCACTGTAAATCAAGATGATCTCATCTGTCCTTAACCTAATAACATTTTGCAAAGATCCTCTTTCCAAATAAGGTTTCATTCACAGGTACTGGGGTTAGGACTTGGTTGTGTTTTTTGGGGGAAACAAAATTCAACCCACTATAGGTATCATCCTTCAAATCGTGGGTCTGGAGAGAAGCTAAAATTGTCTCTAGATGCTGCTACCTTGGTCTCTTCTGTGAATCCAGAGACTGATAATACTACTATTACTAAATACTTCAACATGTTTCTCCAAAAAACAACATTCCCCTATATCCAACAATGATCATGAGTGTTTCTGGGACAGAGCTAACAAATGCTTCCTTCTGCTTCCCTCCTATATTGTCCTATTTATCTAGCTCTATACCCAATAGAAGGAGGAATTACTTGGCAGCCCCAAGAATCCCCACTGCATCCAATGTCCACAGGAGAAGGGGTTGCTATCTGGGCAGCAGAGACAGCCTTCATTCCAATACACAGCAGCAGGCAGATACCTCTGCTTCCTCCTGGCTCAGATTGTCAATGATTCTATATGTGGTCCAGGAGAGGAGAGGAGCTCTCCACTTCTTGGGTATATGAGCCTTATGGGTGGGAGATTGTTCTTTGTCTTGCCATGGTAATTCATAGGACATTGACCTGGGTTCCCTGGTTGTATTTTTTACTGTCCTGATCCTCCTGTTCCTTCCCAGACTGCCCTAAATCTGCTCTTTGGGGGAGATCCACAACCCTCCCAGCTACCCAATTTCATAATTTAATGCATCATCCTGGGATTTTCCCTTTCTCGCTGCCTACATCAAATCGTTCCCTGGGTCATCCTGATTCCCCAGCTTTCTATTTCCTAACCTATATCCCCTCCTTTTTATCATCATCAGCACTGTTCTATTTCAGGCTTCCATCACTATCTCATAAACTATTAACATTAGCTGCTTCTCTGGTTGGCCTTCCTCCAGTCAATCAATCTTTCTAACCCATCAGCTATTCTACAACAATATTGGTGCCTCTAGTGATTTTTAAGTACTTTCCTCCTATAAATATTCCAATGGCCTCCTTGGTCAGATTAATGTCCAAACTCTTCAGCAGGCCACAAAGCTCTCTGTCACAAACTTGGCTGGGTTGCCGCCAAGCCTGCTGTGTGTGGTGCAGATATGAATTCTGCTGAAAGGAATTCTGGGTGCCACAATCCTGAGGTAGGTACATAGCAGAACACACCTCCACTCAGCCCAGTGCTTATTGAATAGACACATCCAGATGCTGCTAAACAATCAGCAGCGCTCAAGAGACTACTTTTTAAATACAGGTCATGAATATTTTGTGGTCTATTGGCTTTAAAAAATGTACCCCCTTTCTTCTTCCCCTGAAATCTCATCTCTTGGAGCCTAGACTCTGTGCTGGATTGGGTTTTCTGCTTGGTAGTAAAAATATTTTCCCCTAAGTGTTCAATCATTGGTCCCTTAACCTTTGCTTATTTTTAAATTTTATCTTTAAAGCCTTATATTTACCCCATTTCCCCCCAAGCGTCCTGTGTTCTACCCACTCACAGCTTCGTCGAGTTCCCTAAGCACTCATGATTTCATTCCTCCATAAATTTGCCCATGCTGTTCCCTCTTCCAGTAATCCCAAATGCTCTGTGCATACCTGAGTATCCTTTGAGCTTAAATGTTCGGTTCTCTGACTCCCCCAGGCAGGCCTGGGAGCTTCTTGCTTGGCATTCCCATAGTAGTCTAGTGAACTTAATCACAGAACTTACCACATCTTTTCAACCACAGAGTGGCATTTTAAAAACCATATCAATATCCCATTAGTAAATGGTAAAATCACGTTTTAAAATGAAATTGAACAGAAAATATCAAGCATCTTACA
>NW_017731708.1:1081236-1088427 GCF_001890085.2 Hipposideros armiger
TTGTTTATTAGGAGCCCTGCACAAAAGGAAAGAAACTCACTGAAAGATGAATAAAAAATATTTAGTCACCTAAAATAAGCAAGTACAAGACCATGTTCTTGGCTCTGTCCTGTTGAACGTTTTTATCAGGGACTTGAATCAAAACATAAAAAAACCTGCTGATCAAATTTGCAATTGGCATGACGCTGGGCAGGATGGCTAATAAGCTAGATAATAAGATCAAGTTTTTAAAAGATTTTGACAAGTGGAACAAAAGGCCAAAACCAATATGAAAAATAAAATAAGAAGAAACTTAAGGTCCTGCACTTGGAGTAAAAAAAAGTCTGCTTCAAAAGTATGTAGAATGAAAGGAAAAGATCTATCTTTGTAGCAGTCCTAAAGAGAACAACTCAAGGCTTTTAGTGGACTATGACTTCAATATGAGTTAACCACAAAAATGATGCAAATTAGGCTGTTAGGAGCACAGCAGTATCCATCCCAATGAGCCCTGCACAGATCCAACAATATCTGTAGGACTCTGAGTGTCTGTCACATTTAAAATAAAAATCAAGATATATGTTACTTATTGATTGATTGAAAAATTTTTAATCAAATTCCTCTCCAAAAATTACCAAAGTAACAAGAGTTAACTGAGCAAAGTAAATATTATTAGGTGTATTTAAAAAAACCAATATTCTTCCTTCCCACTTCCCCTAAGCCAGGTAACCTATGTTTATATCCTGGGGTGCTATCCTTCCATGTTGTTATTCACGCTGACACAAACATATCAAAACAAATATACATTCATATAAGATTTTCATCAGAATTGTTTGTTTTTTATTAAGAGAATCCTGCAAAAACTGATTATTCTCTAACTTACTTTCTTCACTTAAGGATATGTCATGACACCTCTCTGAGTTAACATGTACAGATCTAAAGTATTAAAAAATAAAGTGTAATAGTCCATGTTATGGATTTGCTACCATTTATTCAGCCTTTCTCAATGTCACATTTTACGAGGAATATTGGCAAATAGGGGAGGGAATTACTTTCCAGGGTGAGATGGTAGAAAGTGGAACTAGAAGCCATGATACACGAAGAAGGATTGAAGCAACCAGAGATGTTTAACTAGGAGAATGGAAGGTGGGTGGATGAAGGGGAGGATGGCTTTGTTCATTAAGTAATATTGGGGTTTTCCTCAGTATGGTGTAGAACAAGTCCGTGATTCTATGTTTAGTGTTTGGTTCCTTGTAAAGATAGGGCTGGGGAAGAGGAGAGGGTAGGGACTGTGTTTCCTTCTAGTGATTGGAGGGATGTGCAAAACAACAGCTTTGGGGGTTAACAAGCCTGGCTCCCCCAGCCCCACAGAGCTGGCAGACGTGGAGCAACCTCCACAATAATCGCATTATAAAAACATTAGGCAAAAATAATAAAAATAATAACATTAAAAAGAAATATCATTGTAGAAACCAAACAAACCCAGCCCTAGAGCTGAGGCAGGCACCGGCTGAGATGTTGTTGGCAGGCTTGGGAGAAATTTGATTTCGATGAATTTCATTGTCAGTATAACCCGAGCATGAATCACCCTCCTCCACCCTTTCTCATCATTTTAATACCACGGATTTAGGGAACATGGCATTAGGGAGACAAAAAGGTTCACAAACAGCATTAGCCAGGAGCCCCCTGGGCCCTGAGGCAGAGCCGGACTCAGCCAGGAGGCCGTTTTCTGCTGTTATGTGCCTATAAATCTGAAGGCAGTTGAACCCCTGCGGGATTTGAAGCCGTCAACCCTGAGACCAGAGCTGTTGCTTTTTCTGCTCCCAACCTCTTCTTCTCTCCCCAGACCACCTGACTGAGAGCTGAGAAATGAGTTTTCTCACTCAGAAGCAAGAGTTCTGGGAGAAGCGGGGGCCTGGCAGGGCCCATGCTGGAGAAAACCAGCTCTCAGCTGGCTCCCAGGACATGTTTCCCTGATTCCGAACGCTCTCTTCTGAGGTGCTGGGATACACCACCTGCCCTGGCAGAGACACGGGGATGCAGTGCAGCATAGGATCTGAAGGCAATGCTTTCAGTCTGGTGATCAAGGAGTCCCCAACAGCCTTGAAACCATGCTCTCATTTTATTTTTTCATGAACATGTATTTGATCCTTTACTGAGTGCCAGGCACTTCACATAAATAACCTTGATACATTCTCCTAACCCTCTGATAGGTACTGTTGTAAGCACACTGTGCCTATGAGGAGACTGAGGCTCAGGGAGACAACGTTACCTGGCCCAGGTCACTTGGCTGGCCAGGGCCTGTACCCTTTCCATTAATAGTTGATGATGGCATATTGTCATGAGAAGGGCCTTGGGAAAAGTGGGCCTTCCTAAATCCCTGCTTTCTCTTTTCTGAATATAAACCCAACCAATTTCATATGTTCCATTTCAAAATGCTCAAGCTACCCTCATTTATCTAGAGTTCATCACAGCCCTCAAGATTGCTTAGGGGATGGGGGACCTGTTTTATTCATACTAGTGCATCAGGCTATTATCATCCACAGGGGCAACTGAAACAGGACCTAGAAATTAGAATTAGAAAAATCCACGAGGTACTGTGGCTTGGCTGTCTCATGATGGAATTTTTTAGATAACAGGGCCCACTGATGTTTTTTTCTTCACAGAGAGGCAGTGAAGAACAGTGGTCAGGAATATAGTTATTAGATTTGAATTCTGGAATTGACTGGTTTGGCTTTACCTGTGACTTTGAATAAAACAGGGATAATAATAAGATGCGATCTTGTATATAGAGTGCTCAGCTCAGTGTCTTGCAGACAGTAGGTGTCCAGCCAATGTTATCTATTGTGGGTGTTCTGTCCTTGGGTACAGAAATGACACTGCAGAAGCACTGTCATTAATACATGCACTTGGAGTTGTTTTTCCTGTAATGGCAACATGTTGTAGTCAATTCACTTCTGCTCATAAATCTAGTGTCTTTTGAGGAATCATTTGGAAACTGCATGGACTGGGCAGAGGAGCATGTCAGGTAGGAAATAGACCTGGGCTCTGAGGTCCAGCAGACCTGATTCATAGTCCCAACTCTGCCAATCACTGATTGGGTTCTTTGTGCAAGTCACTTCGCTCCTCAGAGCCTCAAGTGTAGGATAAGAGCCACCTTACCTAGTCATGGTCCATCCAAAATGAGGTCACAAGAATAAGGCATCCCGAGTTATCTTGCCCCCAGAAGATGCTCTGTGGTCATTAGTTCCCTTCTGTCGTGGACTAACCACCAAACTTCCCAGACCAGACCACAGTGTCCCTCAGACTTCTTCAAACATGGGATTTAGATGGCCCTCCAGGTAAAACTGAATTTGAATATAGAAAAGCCTGGTCATTAGAAGAGAATTCAATTAGTAATTCAATCAGACTCAAACTAGGTGAAGAAATCCTCTCTTAATTATTTGATAGCCTTTGGAGACCTGAATTGATGCAGAAATAGTCAGAGGGCTACCTACCATTTGCTTTAATTTCACAAATACGCGCATACATCCAACTGGTACTTTTTGCCAACTGCTCCTCAAGCATGGGCCCCATCCTGCATTAATAGGGATGTGTGTACTCTAGTTCATCAACAATCCAGTCCGGGGCCTCAGAATCCTCATCTGAAAACGGAAAACTGAGGTAGATGGTCTTGCAGGTCCCTTTTGGGCACCAGATTTTATGGTTTATTTTCTCTACTGAGGACCTCCCGGTACGACACCACTCATCCTGAGACCTTCTCTGACACCCCTCCTCCACCCCCAGTGATTGCCTATTCCCTTCCAGGAGGCCCTGCTCTATCTGATAAGCACTTCTTTCAAATCTCTGCACCTGATAGTAGACCTTTATGGTTCCCCTAACTAGCCAGTGAGGAACCTTAAAAGTAGGAATTATATTTACATTTAGTTCTGCGTTCCCAGAATCCAGCTTATTAGCTGGCACATGATAGACATTTATTTATGCTGAAGGAATGGATGTTAGAGAAACAGTAAACAAGGTGCTTTATGCTGTAGTTCCTCTATCCTCACATGTAATACAGGCCTAATAAGAGTATCTATCTCATAGGGGCTTATGAAAACTAAATGAGAAAATCCATTGTTAGTGTTTATTTGAGCACAGGGCCTAGCACATAGTCATCACTCAACAAATAGTAAGCATCATTATATAATATTATTATCAACATTCCAATTCCCATATTGGCATCCTGAGTTTTAAAACATACAGAGGAAATGACTTGCCTTTGGGATAACCCAGAGGATCAGTACAGTGCCAAGAAAAAAAGCTTATGAGGCTTATGCCTGAGGGCCTGGGGTTTTAGACTTTGCTCAGATCTGCTATTCAGCAGGAGATTTGGGCTGGGGCTGGGCAGGAGGAGCGTGGGGAAGCATTGCCTGAGCTGCTGAGGAATTAGCTCCCACAGACTTTGAGGAAGAAAGGAAAAGTACCCTTTAATCACTCTTTGATATGGCTTCCATATACAAATCTTTGAACCTGTGGCTCAGGAAGAGAGAGCAGGGGAAGAGATTCAGGAGGGAAATTATTTTACATAAAGTAATGTTTGGCAGTATCACAGTGTGCAAGAAATAAATGCTTCTTAAAACAGAAGGTGCAGGCACATGTCTCTGGAAATTTAGCACTGTTCCTAAGCGTGATCTAGATGAAGAATATATGGGAGGAGACATGAGGATACTCTGCACAGAATCATTCATGCTGAATGTTAGCACAGAAACCCAAACTAGCACAGAAATGTACACTCAGGAAGCTTCCGAGGAAGCCTATTGGGTTATAGCTACAAGCCTGGAGTTGTTGCCACTGGGTTGATACCAGCTGTGTGTAAATGTAGTTACCTGATAGCTTGGTAATTGCATCTAATTTTTAATAAGCTTATAATCAATCGCTTTTATGGATTTATTTTCATTTTATGGTTTATTACTCTCTGGAATATAAGGCTGGTTCAAGTAAAAAATATCCTCAACATTTTCAGCTAGAGAGTTTAGGAATAATTAAATGCATAGTAAGCAATATTTTTTGGTGAAAATATGTTTTTCTCTCCTTCCTGCCCTCCGTTCCTCCCTCCCTCCTCTGTTTTATTCCAGAGAGACTGGAATGGGTTTATCCAAATATCCAAATAGGCCTTTCTCACTTTATTTGACCCATTCATCCCATACATCTCTTTATTATAAGCAGAGATTTTTCTTGCTTTCTTTTAAGCATCTTTTTGTGGATGTTTGGGGGATCGCATGGTTAAAGAATGCTTTGAAAAGGACTAAGAATTCCTAAACACAGATTATGGATTTAGGGAGAGACTTCTTTCCTCAATGGCTCAGGTTCCCCATCTCCACTACAGACAGGTAGTGAGAATTAACTATTTCGCATCCCAGACTAGACTCCTGGGTCACTGTATGTGTAGGCTGCGAAAGGACTCCTTCCTTTTCTCCAGCCACAACATGGCACTCCTCAGGCACTTTGGAAGCAGTGACTTGGGAGACCAGTAGATGGCACATGGGAACCAGAATATACACGCCTTGGCCCAAGACAAAGAAATGGAGTGTGAGGCCAATTTAGCGCAAGGTCAGGTGCCTGACTTCCTCAGTCTTGAGGTGTTGATGCTGACCGTGAGGACCAAAATATGCAGGACTGCGGGATCTAAATGAATAAAAGGCAGGAAAGGCAAGACCAGGGCGACACTAAGGGGTGAGGGCATTATAGCCATTCTTTTAACCTTTCCTAATTCTCTCTTAAGCCATATGAATTACCTCATATGAGGACTGCAAACTGAAGGGCCTTTTGTAGGTAAAGCAACAAGCTTAGTGTGAAGAGCTCAACTTTGGAAGTTGTAAAATAATTACTGTCTGGTTGGGTTGAACACACAATCCAGCGGTGTTATTTAGGCATTTCTGATTAATACAGTGGTTGCATTCTGATTCATTGATCTGTTCATTCTTTTTTTTTTTCAGTGAATCTCTATGGAGCACCTATTCTTACTTTGGGAACATGGAGGTGAATAAGACCCAGTTTCGGCTCTCCAGGAAAACAAAGCAACTCACACTTGGCTAAATCATTAGGAAGGTGGGTGGTGTGTTTCATCCAAAAGCAACAATTTAGTCTGATTACCAATGCACTCAGCAGAATAGGCAGGTGTTGGGATAATGGTTTGGATGGTGGGGAAGTTATGACAGGAACATAAGAGACTAAAGGACCACAGAGCCATTGATAAACCAGAGTCATTTCCAATATTAAAATAACTAATATACCCACACATTCTATTCAACCCTCCTCCTTTAGCTGGATCTATGGTGGACTCTATATCTCATAGAAAGCAATATTTTGAGGACAATCTAACCTTTTAAAAATAATATTTACAGTACATGAAGGGTTGCTTTTACAGAGAACACTGCTGTTATTCCCTGTCTCCAGAGTATGAGGAGAGATGAGCTTTAACTAGAACAGGAGGAATAGAAAGGATTTCTTGGCACTGAGGACTTAATTCCTGGCGTGTTAACCCACAAAATGGGGATTGTTTGGGTTGAAGGCCTTTCAGAAGGCAGAGATTGTCATCTATCTGGGCTAGTTTAGATGTGGATCTCTTAGAGAGAAAAGAGAGACAAGAGTGATTTTTAAAGATCCTGTACATACTCATGATTGAACCTGTATCAGGCAGAGAGAGAAAAGAAATACAAGTAATGACTGATTTTCAAATAAATGATGGTTTATCAACTGGAGAGAAACTGCTAGATAGAAGAAAGAGGGAACTAAAACAAGAGACCTATCCTAGGAGGGAGGACCATTTTGACTCAAAAGATTGTGTGATACTCTTGGGGTAAATAATGAGAAACTACAGAGTCTCCTTAGTTTAGGAGGCATAGGTGTTGAGCACAATTTCAAAGTGTGCCAATAGGGCTGCAATTTTTTTTTTCTTTTCCCCTTCTTTAAATTTATTAAGAACCAGTTTATACATAGCAAAATGTGTAATAAAGCATAAAAATACAAAACATAATAAAGCAAGCATACATATACACCCCCATCTGCTTAAGAAATAACTAAACAATACAGTGAGGACTTGTGTATACCCTTCACCAATCAGATTCCCCTCTCTCTACTCCAGAAAAATCACTATTCTGATCTGAGTGCATATTATTTCTATTCATTACTTTATATACTACATGTGCATACCACTAAATAATAGATAATACT
>NW_017731708.1:1088642-1096904 GCF_001890085.2 Hipposideros armiger
TTAATTAATAAGACTATTAGTTTCATTTTGTGTTTTATTTTTATAATCATAAACTAAAATCTTTTTTCTCTTTATGAAATATTTTAGGTATTCATGAATTATATCAAATGTGTATATCTCAAATATATCAAGTCTCAAATAACCAATATTCCCACCACATAATTTTTTTCAGTTTCAAATTTTGCTAATTTCCTTCAGATATATATATATATATTTTTAATGTAACTTTGCAGATTACATTGATGTCCCTTGTGTACCTCTGGTTTGGAAATGTGTGTAGATGCTGGTAACCCCTACCTATTAGTGATACAAGCATTCCTGGGTGGGGTGGGATATAGACAAGATCACCTCTAAGATCCTAATGCTTTGGAAACTTCTCAGTGGCAGGGTAGATGACCTTACTTCTAAATTGGTAAGGGTGATGAACTCCTAAATCCAGGTTCTTATAGTCTCACCACAGTAAAACCAAAGTTTGCACAAATGACTTGGAAATAATACATTTAGTTACAGGTAATGTTCTTAAGTGGAAATGGGCCACCTCCTACCTTCTGCCTTTCCAAATCTAAACCTAAAGTGGTAGAAAATATCTTAGACTTTTTATAATGTACAGTGTAGATTTTACTCAGAGAGTGGAGGAAAGAACTACAAAGACCTAGGAGTCACAGTGATTTTTTAGTAAATAATCAACCACCGTAGGGAAGAATTCTGATAAAGATTCAGGGTAGAGAGTTTGGTGTCTGAATCCTAAGACTAACCCCTCCTTCTGAGGGCATTATAGCTACAAAGATCAGTAGCCAAATGGGAAATAATAACTAGATTTATTAATATTAGAGCAAGCTCCCAATTACTACATTACTACCCCGTCTGCCCCAAGCAAGCTATCTCTGGTTAAATTGAATTAGAGCATGTAGCTTAGGCTAATGGCCAAAGTGGGGCCGAAAACCTTCATCCTGACAGGAAGGCCCTCACTGTCCTGATTCCCACACAGAGTTGGGAAGAGTGGGAAGAGGGTAAGGAGGCCCCAGCTTGCCCTTTGTGGACTGGTCCTTCCTCAGTCAGCAACAGCAAGTTTAAGACATGGATTTAGGTGGGCAGTCACCCACCTAAAGTGGTAGAAAATAGCTTAGACTTTGTATAATGTACAGTGTAAATTTTACTCAGAGAATGGAGGAAAGAACTGCACAAGACCTGCAAAGTTAGGCTGTAGACAGCAGATTAGCAACTCTTCCTCCTGTGTAAATGAGTGAGAAACAGGATGCAGAAACAAGATGGGAAGAAAGTCCTCTCAAACAAATGCCCTCCTCCACATGTCTACTACCTTTTATAGAATCCAGAACACTGTCCCTCCCATTAATCTCAACGTTAATTAATAGTAGCTACATTTTGGCAGCCTTAAATGAAAATGGACTCTGGATAGAGCATTTGTAATGCTTATCCCTGATTTTTTTTTGTTGAGCTTTAAAATTCTTAAGTTGGATCCAATTTCAGATAAGGACTGAGGTTGAGAATAGGTTCAGAAGTCATAAGACTCTTCCTATTTCAATGCAGGGCCATTCCTTCCTAAGCATGGCTGAGAAAAGTGCATGCCAAGTGAAAACATGAAATATAGAAACCCAAATGTCCAGGAGAGTAAAGTGCTGGGCTGAGAATCTCTCTCAGTATTACCTACACTCACAATAATTGCAAAACTAAGTTTTAGGAAAGGCAAACCAGGTTTGTATCACACATATGACAACGAAACAAACCATCAGACATTTGTCTTGCCTATGATCATGGCATTTAATCAGAATAAAATTAATCTAACAACAGATTGGCAAGAAAAGAAAAATAATGAAAAGTCGTCCAAGGAAACTAACTGTGTCTTTATTAAAATGAGGGCTTCCTCTTGCTAGGTCATGTTGTCCCTATTGTGGCCTAGATACCAGATGTCACAGTAGCAATGCTGGGTGGACATCATCACTACCATAATCATCATCAGCACCCTCAGCATCCTGGACCTCGTATGATAATCAGTAGTGCCTCTACTTTACTTGGGTTGATGGTAAAAGGGGAAAAAAAAATGTTAGTCCAGAAGTAAACAAAACCACCCAGAAGAAAACCAAAGCCGTGGGCTCTCTGTGATTGATCTACCCTCCCTGGATCTCTGAAACAAGCGTCCAGGACCCTTCAGGGTTCCAAAGTAGTTCACATACACCTGGGCATCCCACAGCCTGGACTCCTGAAGGCTGGCTTCCTCTGAAGGCAATCACCCCCATGTCATCCCTCCTCTTGCCCCCTACCCCCGCTGTGTGCTCATGTCCATGCTCCAGCCAATCCTCCTGGCCCTCCTGGCCCTCCTGCTCTCTCTGCCACTTGCTGCTGAACTGCTGATCACACACATCTGGCTTCCACCCAGTAGGAATTGTAGCAGTGTAAAAGCACTGTAGTCAGCTTACCCTCTACCTTGCCGTTTGGGTTTTGAGTTTTTCATCTAGAATAATTTTCTTAGAGCAGTGTTTTTGTGGGTGTTAACAATGCAGAAATACAGTTTACTGACGTACTGAGAATTTCTGGTGATAGGGCCTGGGAATCAGCATTTTACCCCATCCTCTAGGTGATAAAAATGCCCACAGAGTGGGAGAAGCCTGGCCCCGGGAAGGCGGTGGTGTCTCCCCACCCCACCCCACCCCAGTTTCATGTTCCACGATGCAGGTTGCACCATAATGACTACTGTGCAACACATTGGCCACATGTTCTGAAGCTGAAGGATTATTCCCAAACCTGTTATAAACCTCCCAACCTAGGAAACAGACATTTCTTGAGATAACATTTCTTGTGAATTTGACTATCCGTTCTCTTGTTAGCCTTACTTAGCTCTGAGTGTCTCTCTCATCTTAGGTGTTATGGATTGAATGTTTGTGTTACCCTTTCACCCACCATGAATTCATATGTTGAAGCCCTAACTCCCAGTGAGGCTATATTTGGAGATAGGGGCCTCTAAGGAAGTAATTCAGGTTAAATGAGGTCATAAGGGTGGGGCCCTGATCCAATAGGATTAGTGTCCTTATAAGAAGAGGCACCAGAGAGCTCGCTTTCACTCCCCCTCCACCTACCACACACACAGAGGAAAGGCATGTGTGCATAAAGGAAGAAGGTAGCCATTTACAGGCCAGGAAGACAACTCTCACCAGGAACTGAGTTTGTCAGATCCTTGATCTTGGACTTCCGGTTTCCAGAACTGTGAGCAAATAAATGTCTGTTGTTTAAGCCACCCAGTCTGTGGTATTTTTTATGGCAGCCTGAGAAGACTAACACAGCAGGTATATTCCTAATAACATTTATTGAGCACTTGCTGTGTGCCAGGCAATGCATTAAATGGTCTCCATGTACTGATTTATGTATCCTTATAACAACTCTATGGAATAGCTACTATCAGTATATTCATTTTTCAGATGAAGGAAAAGGCTTAGAAAGGACAAGAGCTTGCTCAAGTTTGCACATCTAGTAGGTTGTGGGGTTGGAATTTAAATCTAAGTTAGTCTAACTTAAAATTCCTTACTTCACTCTGTTCTACTCTTCTTTCTCAGGGGATCTAGATAATAAATACTGGGCTAAAAGAATCATGGAATCCTATAATTTTCAAAGTGCTTTTAAATGTTTTCACAACTAAAGTTTCCTTTTATGATGTCTCCTGTCCTTCATTAATGCATATTTTGATAGATTACTAATCTGCAAATTGATATGAACTGTATAACTTTCAACGGCTTTTTGAAATATTGAAAATAACTCGTGAGCTTCTACTATTTCCTAGGAGTTCCCAGGAGTTTGAAAACCTAATTATCACCCTCATTTTACAAATGAAGAAGCGGAAATCCAGAGAGGATAGTGGTTGGCTAGTTACAGAATCAGGAACAGATCTCAAGTTTCCTCCTTCCGATCCAAGGGTTTGTTATCCAACATCGCACTGAAGTTGTCATGAGCACCTACTCATGCCTGGTAGACAAGACTATGTGGAAGCACAGAAAAATTATAGCTATAGCTTCAGTATTCAATACACTTACAGTCTATTTGGGGAAACAAGGCTTAGACATAAAAGGCAATTACAGAAAATCACAAGATAGCGTGTTCCTAAAGCAGTGTTTCTCATCCTTGGCTGCACATCAGAATCACCCAGGAAGCTTTCAAAAGCTCCACAAGCCTCCAGAATAAGGATCTTCTGGGGTGGGGGTCGAAGCATATATATTTTTAAAAAGTACCCCAGCCAGGATTGAGAACCACAGTAACATATTTTACAACAGGGATTACAAATGCTGCAGGAATAAAGGCAGTTCAAGGTGGACTTGAGAAATCCAAGTCAGGGGACCCCTGAGCAGTAAGGAGGCTTTGGGGTAGACGTAAAGGGTTTGGCTAAGAGAAGAGGAGGTAGAGGGAAACCCATGAGCAAGTCTAGGAAGGAGACAGGTGCTTGAGAAGAGAGAGAAGCTGGCGAGGATGGGGAGTGGCCAGTTCTGACTGCGGGATTCTGGGAGGCAGATGGAAGGAAGGGTGCAGCCATTATAAAGGGTCTTCTAAATTAATCAGGAGAGCTTGTTTTTGAAAACAAGAAATGCTTGCATGTTCTAGAATAAAGATATTATAAAACAGATGTGTAGTATTAACCAATCAGAGATGAATTTTCTTTCAAATGTCCAAAATATCTGGATGATTTTGCAGAAGTTATCTCTTGGGCTGGAGGGAGCCTATGCAGATTGGTTCATAAGCAGAGTCTTCACTCATTCTAGGAAAAGGGAAGTCATTGGATTCTCAGATGAGTGGACTGGAATGGGAGAGTGAACTTAAGAGAAAACAAGAAGCAGAAGCGACTGCTCCACCTGGCCCCTGCAGTCCACAGGGTCCCAAAGCTGTGAGTGAAAGGGACAGAAATTAGGTGCCGCAAAAGTCCTAGACACAGAATGGCAAAGGGCAGCTTCTTTGGGTTGCACAGTTAGGTTGCACAGGGCTTGATAGTATGTGAGCAGGATGTACCCATGAGGCAATTCTGAACTAGAGAGCATAAGGTGAGCCTCCCTTAGGTCTTCCTGGGGTGCCAGTTTATACCTTCTTGCAGCTCCCACTGGGGCCTCACAGAGTGTGGCTTGTTTGAGGGCAGTGTTGGTGGTGGCAGCAACAGCAGCAGCAGGTGTGGGCCCTCTGAGAAGCATGGCTATTGTCCCGGGGTCCCAGTACAATGCTGGCCACTGGGGTGCTATAGCCCATGGAGGAACAAGGGAGATGCCTCAGGCATTGCCCCCATCTTTTGAACCAGAGGGAGACATTTACAGAGGGCAAGATTTATTGCTGTACCCTGATCATAGTCCTTGGCAGGTGGTTGAGAACAACTGTTGTAGAGGCTAAGTTTATGGAAGAATAAGTTTTGGTGGCAGTGTACAAGCTAGAATGAGAGTGGTGAGACAAGTCTGGATGCTATGAAGTGACGGGGGCCTGGATGAGGGCAGAAGGCAGTGGGAATGCAGAAGTAGGAAAAGAACTATCTTTTAACATAAAGTGTCACAGCAGAAATCAAATGAGGTACATATGTATGCACAAACCTAATGTAAATATACATGTATGTTTATTAATGCTTTATACACTTGCTCAGAACTTCTGAACCCCACTGGCTTATAGGCCCCTGTGATGTGATGGAGACCAGGATGAAAAATTCCCTCTGGTCTGGCTCAGAACATCTCTGAAGAAGTCTGAGCAGTGGAGGAGCCCAGGATGAGCATGACATTTTACTGCCCATGGTGGGGAAGATCGATGCTAAGGGAAGGAGAGCTGGGGCACTGGAAGAGAAGAACACGTTGCACCTACAGAGGTGGATTTACCATGAAGCTAATAAAGCTCAAACTTTAGGGCCTCTCACTTGAGCAGGTTTTTTTCAAGGCCCTTTATTGAATTTTCTATTTGTAATTTTGTATTGTTTCTCATAAAAATAGGTCCCCAACTTATATAAACTTTGTGCCCCCCTGCAAATCCTGGACCTGCCCCTAATCACCCCTACAGCACTATCCCTGCTGCTCTCATACTTCAAAATAGGTTTACATCACCCCACTGCTGTCCAGTATCCTTTACTGCTGTTAAAAATTCAGCGATCAGCTTAATCAGGGCTTCCGCCTTGCATAACTCCAGGGGGCCATTAGCATTATAGTATACATAATTGGGAGCCCCTGGAGGCATGCAATGTCTATTCATCTTTGTTGCCTACATTTTATATATTTTTGTCTTTGATGGTCTTCAGTTATATGATGAGTATCTAAGTGTGATTTTCTTTTTATTTGTTCTACTATTTGGGGCTTTGTCAATCAGCAAATCAATATCTCTCATTAGTTCTGGAAAATTCTCATGTGTTCAAATATTGCTTCTGCCCCATTGTTCCTCTACTTCTTTCAGAACTCTAGTTAAACATATGTCAGACCTTTTTCTATCTTTCTTGTTCATAATATCTGTTCTTTATTTAGCATATGTTTCTCTCTTCTGTGCTTCATTTTAGACCAAGGGTTGGCAACTACTACCTGTGAACCAAATCTCTCCCACTTTCTCCTTTTGTAAACAACGTTCTGTTGCAACACAGCTACGCCCCTTTGTTTACATATTGTCTTTGTGTAGTTGTGACAGAGATTATATAGCCTACAAGCCTGAAATATTTACCATCTCTTTACAGAAAAAGTTACTGCCTCCTTATAGATAATTTCTTACCTTTCAGTTCACAAATTCTCTCTTCACCTCTGTTTATTCTACTGTTAAAATGTTCTACTGAGTTTTTCATTTTTGCTACTGTATTTTAAATTTCAAATGGGCCATTATATAGCTGAGAGGTCACTTTTTACAGTTTCCTGTCCCTGATATTATTTTCAAGCTTTTCTTTTATATATTTAAATATAAATTCCATAGTTGCAAGAGATTGAATATACAAACATTCTGATACGTTTACTATCTAAAATCATTACAGGTTTATTTCTGCAGTGTGTTTCCTGTGTGCTTACTTTCTTCATTTATATTTTTACTTTATTATTTTAATTGTATACAGCTCATTGGTTTTGAAAAACTGTCTCTGGACATTCTTTGAGGCTGGAGAAAATAGTGTATTTCTCCAGAGGATTACTTAAACCAAACCCTTTGAAGTTCCCGGGACCACCCAAGCTGCAACTTCATGTCAAGACTGGTTCATGGCCACAATGTCTCAGGAATGTTTTTTTCTTTGCTTATTTTTCCTGTTGCTAAAATTATTAGTGGTGTGTTGGAGAAATTCTGCCCTAGACTATACAAACTTAAAGGCAGAAACTGAGTCCTTTTCATCATTGAGTTTCTACCACCTAGCACAGTGCTTGGCCTCATACATGTTAAATGGATGGATGGATGGATGGATGGATGGATGGATGGATGGATGGATGGATGGGTGGATGAATGAATGAATAGGTTCTGTTGATTAAACTTCCTAAAAAGTTCTCAAATCTTTCTCTACCTTTTCCCCACTCTTATGGTCCTAGTTCAGGCCCTAACTATTACAATGTAATCTCCCAATTTAATGGTCCTCAGCTGAGGGTATATTTCAGAATCTCTGGAGGATGTTTAAAAAAACACACACATATGTTTTAAAGTCTGGTGTGAGTTGAGGATATCTTTAGTTTAAAATATTCTCCAGATGATTCTTATATGTACCTCCAGTGAGACTCTCTCTATGCCCACTTGTCTTCAGTCTTGTCTCTCTTAACGCCATCCTCCATACCTGGTTAGGAAATCCATCTGACATGGGAATCTGACCAGTCCCCTCTCCTACAAAAACGCTATGATGGTGCCGTGTTGCCTATAGAATGAAACCCACACTATTAATCATTGTTTACAAGACCCTCCATCCCCTGCCTTGTACTTTCTGCTTTGGTGGCACTCAGCTTTGTGCATTACTTCCCACATACCATCTTGTCCCTCATTCCTTGCTTTTGTTCACACTATTCTGTGCCTGCAGTGCCCTTTCATTCTTCTTTACTGACTTACTTCTACTTGTATTTCAGGACCTATCTCAACACCAGGAAGCCTCCCCAGACCGAAAGGTTGAGTTTAGTGTTCCCCTTTCATGCTTTTCTGCTCCATCAGTTATATAACCAACTCATACACTGAAAGTATAACCCCCCATGAGAGTGTGAGTTCCTCAAGGGACTTAAGTTACTCATTTTTGTTAGCCCAGCACAGTTCTCATAACCCAGTAAGAATTTAGTATATGTTTGTTTCCCAGGGCATAATACAGAC
>NW_017731708.1:1096949-1108164 GCF_001890085.2 Hipposideros armiger
TATTGAACTAAACTGAACTGCCTAAGTTTGCCCTTTTAAATTCAGGTGCCTTCAATATCTGGGAACATGGGGAATGATACCTCTGGGGCTCTTTAAATTCACAATATTTGTGATCATATTGTCCAACTAAATTCAGTTGTTTCCAGTTGTATTAGGAAGAAGAAGAGATATAACCTGGAGGTTAAAATATAAATCCCAGCTGGAATAGAAAACTGAATAATTTTTAAATAAAGAAAGAGAAATGAAACAATTAAGGATCTATCATCGGCAATTCCACGAATGGGTATTGTGCAAAGGTTGATTTCCTTGCATGGATTGCTTGGATGAGGGAGGATCTTTCTGCAGAGGTCTGGGTTCCTTTTCCATTCTTCAGTCCTGTCTAAGCTCTTGACCAAGTCTCCCAAACAGGTAATGAATACCAAATCTTCCCTCCTGGATAGAATTATATTGGAGAAACAACCAAGAATGACAGGCTTGTGTGTGTGTGGTCCCAGAGAAATTAGGGAGAGAGTAGAAGATTGCTAGAGATCCCTGCTCCTTGGGATATAAGAAGATGTGATGTCCCCTCCATTGTGAAGCTGGGCATCACTTAAGATTCCTGTTCTTTTTCAGTCTCTACCATCTGGGACAACAAATGGGATAAATCCAGCATTCCCCGAACAATCCCAAAGACAAAGCTGATCAAGTCTTCTGGAGTTTCGCTTGTGTGGCACCAGCTGGCCATGCCATCTCTGGGGCATCTTCCTCAGAAGTTGGGGCTGGAAGCTCATGCTGGTCCCCAGAATTAATGACATCTTGACTTCCTCTTCAGTTCACATCCTTCTAACCAAGATTCATTTCAGAGCGACAGCACTTGGGATAGAACAGAATCCAAAGTCTGTGTGGTATCATGCCTCAGCAAGTATTCAATACATGTTCATTGGTAAGGTTAATGACCATGAAATGGAGGAAAATATGTTTTGTAGCACTGTCTAGAATAGCTATAATCTTCACCCTCTGCTAGAAAACAACAACAATAATACAAGGATTCTCAGACAGAAGACAAAGAGGTGGCAGAGAGCATCTCACTCAGGAAGTTGCAGACGGAGACAGCTGCTGCAGGATTCCATTACCTTCCCCAGACCTGTTGCCCTGTGTGGGAGATGATGGCTGATGTCAGCTTTTAAACCATGGCAAGGTCAGTGTGCTAGAAAAACGGCTGGAAAGCAGAGGGGAGGAGAGGAAGACTGTCCTTGGCAAAAAAAAAAAAAGATGATCTGACACATTGATGAATAAGCAAAGGCTTCTATGTCCAGGGCTGCTCCTCTACACAGATCCTATATTCCTGGAAAATGCTAGACATTCAGTTGGGGAAAAAAAAAATACCAGGGGTGCCAAAAAAATGTATACACATGACTTGTATTCATCTTTTATTGGTATATATTGAGTATTATAATTTTAATAGTTTCTTCCTTTCTTAAAATGTATATACATTTTTTTTGTATTTCTCATCCTCTGTAGTTTCCCTTCTAACATGACCCATCACTTTAGATCAATGTGCTAACTGGTAATATTCCATTGCTATAAAATAGCGGAGAGAGGATTTAAAAACAGAAGATCTCAGTTAAGGCTGTGTGATCTTAGGCAAGACATGCAGCCTCTCTTAGTTAAGCTTTCTTATAGGTACAATATGGATAATAGCAACATTTATCAGTTATGAGAATTGAGCTAATGTATATGAAAGCGTATCTTGCCTGTAGATGATCATGCTGTTTAAGACATTCTGTCTTTGACTGGGCTGAGGAGGAGAAGGAAGTGCAGATAATGCTGCTAATGAATAAAGCTGCTTCCAACCCCCACACTCCACACCCCCACACCCGCCAGAACATACTAATAAATCCAGATTTATGCAGACCGGTGTCAGGGTCTGCATTCATTAGTCAATTTATTTTATTTTTTTTCTTTTTCTTTTTTTTTTCCCCACCCAGCTGCATTCATTAGCCAATTTAAATAATTTTATATCTTAAAATAATTATGGCATTTGCAGTCCTATTTTTCAACACATTCCATGTCTAAAGCAAAATGCCCCAAAGACAACCACATGTAATCATTGCATTTATTTACATTTTTAATGAACTTCCCTGTTCTCAGAGCTCTGCTGGCATTCCCTGGTAGTCTGGGTTCTGTTTGTGTTCCTTCATGGGTACAGAGGGCAGCCTGTCTGTTTTCTTGTCTGCACAGGCATTTTAGCTTCATCAGAAGACAGAGAATATGAGAAAGTTATTGGTTCCCAAAAGGTTTTTACTTCTTTCCCAAATTACCAACCACAAACATTTGGTTTAAAAAACAACAGTAAATAACTATATGTGGTTTGTTTATCAACTAAAGAAAGCTGCACAGCTTTTGCCCTGCTACTTGCTTGCAATGGTTTTAGGGGCTGAGGGTAACATTCCTTCCCTGAATCCACCATTTCTATACTGCTCTCCATATTTAGAAAAGAACATTAGAAGGAAAAGCAGAGGCCAAATATCCTTGGCTTCATCCAGATTCAACAATCACATTCCTCAAGACAACCCCAGGATAAGAATGATTTAATAAAATTGCACATAAGTGCCACCGGCAAAGGCTTTGACAACAAAGAAGGAACATACAACATGCTGACAGGACCTAGGACTGCACCACACTATCTTTATTTAGGCTGTAGCTGTTTTAAGGACTTTCCATTGAAAGTGTTATCCAATCTAATCCTTACAAATCATTCTGTTAGTTCAGGAATGCAGGCATTATTCCTACAAGGCCCACAGGGTCTGGCTCCTGCCATCTTATACTGTGCCCACTCTGCTTTCTATGTTGTATCCACACTGACGTTCTTTCTGTTTCTTGGACACATTACTCTGCTTTCTGCCCCAGGGCTTTTGCACGGCCTCTCCCTCTGGAGAATACTCTTCCCCCTGACTATGCTCTTCCAATGACTACCTCCTCATCATATAGCTCTCAGCTGAAATGCCTCCTACTCAAAAAGCCTTTATGGGCCACTCTAAAGAAATACTACCCTAACTTTATTTCTATTGCAATACATGCTTCTATATTACCTTATCTTCTTTATTGTCTTTGAAGGCTTTATCATTGTCTGGAATCATTGTATATTTGTTTATTGCCTCTGTTCCAAACAGAATGTTAAGGGCCATGAGGGAAAGGATCTGTTTGGTTGGTTCACTGCTATGTTCCCAGCATCTGAAACTGTGCCTGGCACAGAATAGATGATTAAAAAACAAACAAACAAAAAAACTATTTATTAAGTGAATTCCAATTTAGCCAATGAGAAAACCAAGATTAAGTGACTTGCTGGGATGTAGTTAGAGCAAAACTTGGACATCTCTTAACTTTCAGACCTGTGTTTTTCTCTGTAGGCAAGGAAGTTCATTTCTTGCCCTTTGGGTAACCCAGAATTAACATGTATCCTTAGGCATGACCCAGGAGGTTGAGATTTCTTATTTCAGAGACAAGTAACACACATCAGATTAATTCAGAGGTAGGAGTGGACAGTCACCCTGTTGAGATATATGAGTAAAAATTTAACCCAGAGTTCAATGGTGGTGTTCTGCCTTATTTTCCTGTGATTTGGGGGTTTGAGTCCCACCTGGAGTACACTAATTTTGAGGGCAGCCTGAAACAGACACAACCCAGCTTGAGTCCTGGCCAAGCCATTTACTGCTAGGTGATCTTCGACAAGGCTATTGACCTCTCTCTGAAAAGGGATAACTTCAGTTTCATGGCTGTACTGAGCTGAATGAGCCTGCACACACAAAGCACTCAACCCAGGGCCAGGGTTACAGGAGAAGTTCAGCAGATGCTTCAGTGTTTCTCTCATCCAGTTTTTGATTGAAGCTTCCTCCTTTAGGACGTGGACTGAGTTTCTTTCTCTTTCCTTCTTGCTGTCTCTCCATTCCTCTCTGTCTCTGTCTCTAGTTCTGTCTCTCTTAAGTTCTCAAGTTGTCTAGAAACCTGGTTTACCACAAACACAAGTGGTTTATTGATACCTGGTGATTGACTAATGATGACAGAAAGGAAGGAGGTAAATCTCGGAGGGGGCTGAAATGTTTATACTAGGTATTTATCATGCTGAAGTTGAATTATATGACCTTGGGGAAAGGAAGACTAAAAACTCTGACTGTCTCAGTGCAGGTTGTGGAAAGATGGAGAACTCTGCATTCCACCAACATGGGTCTCTTGCCTACCGCTGTCAGCACAGAGAAGGCCAGTCAAAAAGGGCCAAAGGCTCCATCCTCAGGCTAGAGTGAGAGGGTAAAGCGAAAGCTGTGCTGAAGGGTTCAAAGAAGAGATGATGAAGAAGTAAGTTGAAATTCTAGATCCCCTAAGTCAGTTTTGCAGAAAACATTTATTCTGCCATTCTCCTCATACACCCTGGAGCTTTTAAACATGGCGGATTTGGAATACAGTTACCACAGGGAAAATCTAGAATTCCAGGGTGAGAAAAGAGACAGCATTTAAGAACATAATGATGTTCTACCTCTATGAAAAAGCTTAATAATGTTAACATGGAGCAAATTCATGTGTGATGGGGGAACTCTAGCCACAGGTTTTCAACTAGCTTTGAGAATAACACCTGCTTTCTCATAGAACTACAGAGAGAATCATTATGGAAAAATGTTTGTTAAACTCTCAGTCACTCCATAAATACTAGATGTTTTTTTATTTTATTTTATTGGGGAACAGTGTGATTTTCTAGGACCCATCAGCTCCAAAATCAAGTAGTTGTCTTCAATCTAGTTATGGAGGGCACAGCTCCTTGGCCCATGTGGAAATCAAACTGGTAACCTTGGTATTATGGGCCTGTGCTCTAACCACCTGAGCTAACCAGCTGCCCAATACTAGACGTTTTTATGATGATGATTTGGTTGAGATGGTCGATGCAGGAAAGATGTCAGAACAAACTTAGGCTGAATCAAACGCTTAGTCCTGCATTTGCCTTCAGCTCTCAGAGCTCAGTTACTTACTCAGCTGTAAATAAGCCCTGAGATGCACTAGCTCAGTTCCCCTCTCTCTCTGCGTCTCTCTTCTCCTTGAAAATATCAACGAGGTATTGGATGGAAACAAATAGTGAGGCAGAAATATACTGAAGAGGAGAGAGACTTGATGTAGTCTTTGAAACTGTCTCTAAACAATACCTCTTAGAGTCAAAGCACTTTAAAAACAGCTGAGTATTAAAGACACTGAATCAAACAGCAGAGACTCTAAAGAAGTAGGCCTCTTTTCTTATCAACAAATGTGATCTATGATGAAAGCATTTATTTGACTACAGGGAATTCAGGGCACAGAAATAAAACCAGCTCAGTTAATGAAAGGAAAGCAGCAAGTTTTGTTCTGGCCCAGACCATGTTGCTTGATGGCAGCATGTAGATATAGGAAAATAAAGAAGATCAAACAGATGAGTGTGCTATGTCAATTCAAATTTTGTAAGAGAAAACCTGTACCATTTTGGAAGAGATGATTGTAACTGTTCCAGATGCTGCTACAGTGCCTCGGCCCACACGTCACGTGACCTGATGTCTTCATTTACCTTATCAACCCTCTCATCAACCCTCTCATCATTTCCTCTTCATCTCCTGCTCTTGGGCTTAATTTTTTGGCAGACATTCTTATTCTCTTTACTAACAGGCAATCAATATTACATCATCCAGTTCTCTGTGATTCCTCTCACACGATGAGATATATTTGAGCAAATTCTGCTGGGACTTGTTTTTCAACTCCCTGATGCCTGGCAAAGTGAGGTTAGGAGAATGCCATGCAAAATACTGAAATTTGATTGGACTGCAGCCCAGACAGCTTTATTACAGCAACATTCTTACCCTCCTCTATGAGAGCTGCTGGCTGTAAGACATCCATATGCTGTTACTTGTGCTTCCACCCAAGATGAATAAAGAACAAATGAGGGAGGAAAATGATAACAAACTAATTAGAACTGTCCATTAATTAAAAGGGTGTGATGTGGCTATCTTACATTCAATGGATCATGCAACTGTCAACACATGAGTTTGTTATCGAGAGGGCAGAACTTGGGGTAGAAAATAAAGGGAATCACAGTACAACAGGGCTTCTCAATCTCAGCACAGTATATTTGGGGCTGGATAATTTTTGGCTATCTTGGGCATTTTAGGGTGTCTAGTAGCATTCTTGGCTTCTAGTGACTAGATGCCAGTAGCACCCCTCCCCCGAATTGTGACAATCAGAAATGACTCCAGATATTACCAAAAGCCTCTGGGGAGCAGAATTGCCCCTGGTTGAGCACCACTGCAGTGCAGCAAATAAAAAATAATCTATGGCCCCTCTTGATGTCCCATGTCATCCCTTTCTCAGTGACCTATTTGACAGAAGTTTGTTGTAAAGCTATTGGGTTGTCGGAAAAGTCATGACGCATTTTTTTCTATGTTTTTCGTTGCAAAAATGCGTCATGACTTTTACGACAACCCAGTACAATGAGACCATGATGTTTAGACAGGAGGCTGAAAGGAGTTGGTGGTTTAAGAAAGATAATAAATAGTGTGACATTTCTTCAAATCATTGTGATTTAACCATGTTCTGCCTAACATGGGGATGTCTCCCTGACAGAGCATTCAGGAAGATGACTTTGACGAAAACCTAGCTACTGCTTCCTATGGATGGGTTTTCAGCCATTTCTTGAGGAAAACTGACCTTCAAAATTAATTTCTCTTCCAGATTTTTTTTCCCCCTCTTGACTTAATCCTCCCTATCTTGTTTTTCACTGCAGCAAGATGGCGCTGAATGGGTCTTTGAAATTTAACATAGGACGATGTTGCAAGACTTTCTGAAGTTTAGTAATAGCCCTTTGCAATGATTCGGATGTAGGATTTGAGAGAAGAAAGAACTTTATTTTATTAGTTTTAAACATTTCCTCTGCTATTTTAGTGGATGAGTACTCTGATAAACTTTCTTCTCTTTCTTCCACTTTTTCTTCATGAAGGATATGTGAATTAATACAATTACAGAACTTTACACATACTTAGCAATTTATCAGTCAGAAGCAACTAATCTACAGGAACCAGACAGCAGGAGGAAGGCTTGTTATTGGATCCATGGAGATCATCCCCAGATTTTTCATTTTTATTTCTGTAAACAGTTCCTGGTCCACCTAGGCTCTGAATATACCTCTATACCGCTCCTGAATAAATGACCCTTTAGAGCATTATGACAAATTCTTCCTACTTTTCACATCAGCAGACTCACAAAAATCTATGCTGACCTGCAATGTTTACACTGGCCCTGTTTCCTCCTCTGAAGTTAGGGCTGGGCACAGAGTAGGCCCCTAAATATCATTTATTGAAGGAATTAAATAGTACAAAACTACAATAGCTGGTTTAACCACCGCCACTATGACTGCCAGCCCCTTCGTTAGTACAAAAGACCTTCACATGTGTTTTCCTTACAAAAACCTTGCACTACGGAGGACAGAGAAAAAAATGTTTATACCTCATTGTTTACAAATAAAGAAGCTGCCACTTATTGAGGTACAATAATTTGCCTTTATTCATTAAGCAAGTAAGTGTTGAAACTGGAATTTATGAAAGCTTAAATATCATTGTTCAAAGAGAAATACCAGGTTTCCCTTCTGTTGTGGGTTTAAAATAGTTCATCAGTTATTTTCTCTATCTTCAGTACATTCCTTAAAACCATTTCACACTCTTTCCTCTGATTTATTAGCCATCGAGGATGCTTAAAATTGTTCATTTGACTAGATTGTACCTTCCAAGAAGGCAGAAATCATTCTGTCTGATTTGCTAGCACAGAATCTGGCACATAGAAGGCACTCAATAAACATTTGTTAAATAAATTTGTTGAAAGACTTTGTGCATGGACAGACAGAGCCTTAGGAAATTTGATGTAAAGAAAGAGGTAGACTAGAGAGCAGATAGAAATATTCAGGCCCTGGAAAGCATATTGCTCACTTTATAGGAATATAAAGAAAGTGTTGACCTGGCTCCTGCATTACCCTCTGATGAACCTGATTAGTTTAAGTTGGTCGTCATGAGTTGCATTTACTTCAGGAACTCCGGCAAATTTATTTTTTCATTTTGTAAAGCTCAGGATGGATCATGGGCCTTAATGTCTCTATGAGGCTCCAAGGAACCAAAGCATCATTAATCTTTCTTCTTTTTTAAATTTAGCATGCACATCCTAAGATATAGTTGTAAATTGCAGGGGGGTTTTTGTTTGTTCGCTTTGCAGATATCCTCTCTTCATCCCTATCACCTCACCTCTGCTTGGGAGCCAAGTGGCTGGAAATCCTTTACATTCCTGAAAGTAGAACAAAATCCCCAACGCAGAAAGAAGCCCCTAAGGCTGACAGCCCCCTCCCTCACACTCCAGGCCTTCACGAGTAGATGATGGAATTCAGTGCCTCCTTCCCAATGAAAACTGTCTCTACTCAGAGAGCAAGTCATAGCGATTATAGTTCTGGGTGTTTCAATAAAGCCAGGAGGTAAAGGAAGAGGATCATTGACTATCCTGAAACCAAGGCACCTTTTCCTGAGTCTTTCTATTACCTGGTTTGGGCCAGAAGTAAAGGTGGTGCCCTTCTTCTAACCACCTTGCTTCTCACCCAGGACTCCATTTTCTGGGGTTTGGGGAACAGCACCACCTGTGGAGTATAGAGTCCCATGCTACCTTTCTTTCCCTAGATGGCTGTGAGCTCCTGATGTCCAGGCTTGATTCTTGCTCAGTTTCTACTGAGAACCAGCTACCATGAAGGGAACTTGAAGCTGAGGTATGGGACCCTCTTTCCCTTACAGGTTAAGATTTACTATATACAGAGGGTGCCAAAAAAAAGTATACACATTTTAAAAAAGGAAAAAACTGTATTAAAATTTAATACAATGAATGACGCTAGCATTCATTTGACAAACACAATGTTTTGAGTGAACGTCATACTACACATTGCTACTATAATTCAATTCAACTTTGAAAAGTAATACATAGATATATGACACCCCCAATATACATAAAGTTGACAGGTTAAGATTAATGTATATAAAGTTGTGTGGCTTTCCTAAAATGGGGGTTCTGAGCCAGGTGTAATTTTACTACCCAGGGGACATTTAGCAACAGAGACAATTTTGGCTGTCACAGCTAGGGCAATGGGTGTGTTGCTGGCATAGATGGATGGAAACTAAGAATGCTGCTAAACATCTACAATGCACATGACAGCTCCCCATGAAATGCAAAACAATCGGAAACAAAAGGCAGGCCCATGAATATTTGAGTTTGCTTAGGTTTGTGGAATGGACGCTTTTCATCATTAATAAAGTCAAACTGCTTTCATTAGGATGGTCTGTGGTTTATACTAAATCCACAAGATCACAGGTCAGGAAGGGCAGGGCATCTGGGGCTTATTAACTGTAATTTCACCAGTCTCCATAGCACAGTACCTGGTACATGGTGTGCATTATAAATATGTGCTGAATTAAGTACCATAATTGGGGTTATTGTACCTCTATCAGGAAGTAAGCCAGTTGATTAACTTGTAAGGAGGGAAAAACAAAAAGTGATGTCAAAAGTGTTAAGGGTTGGATAGAACCAGGTCACTTAAGGTGCAAGACTTCATGGGATTGACTGTCTAGAGTAGCCAAATATCTACAGATTTGAGGACCAGAACTTCAGCCACCCAAGAAAGCTCAACCAGAGATGTCAATAAGGTAGAGACCCCACAGCACATAAAACTGGCCCTGACACTTGCCCACCCATTCCTCTTTGGAGAGCCTCACATACACTAAAGGTTCAGTACCTTCAGTGGTTCTTGAGGTACTTGAAAGAGGGTAGTTCATCAGTGTTTCAAGAACCAAGTTCCCAAGATCAAAACCTGGTGTTGACTGGGCCTTCCTTGCTATTCTAGTCTTTCTCCTTCCCCTGAACTCTCTACTCGCTGTTTCCAGGTAGTTTTCCTTAGATTAGCTCTGCTATATCAACCCCTTATTGTAAAACCTTCAACAACTCCCCATGTTTTACCAAATTAAGTCCAAACTCTTTGCTCACACTAGTGTACAAAGCTCTCTATATTCTGACCCCTGCCCTTTCTCTTGCCCTTATTTTCTCTCCTTTGATCCTTTTATCCCTTTCCATTCTATCAGGACTACTTCTCAATACATGTGCATAGCTTCAGCCCAGCTGAATTATTTGTTTTTTTTCATGAATAATCCCATGCTTTCTCTATTCAGTGCCATTACCGCAAGGTAGAAAAACAGTGTCATCAACTGGCTACCACATTGCCCTAATGATGGCTACCCTCGATCCTGTGCATTTCTCCTTTCACTGTGTTCATTTATCAGGGATCCTTCAGCTCCCATAAATATACAAATCATTCAACACGAATGGAGTCAGAATCCCAGAATAAACCTATTTCCTATCTACTGCTTACATAGGGGATGTGTGTGAATGAAAGAGATAATGCTCTCTGCAAAGTGCTTTCATCTTTCCAGAATGAGCTATCTTCCTTCAAAGCATTATTTATATTTCACGTTGGCTCTCACATGTGCTGACCGTAGCAAGGAAGACCTAGCTTGCTGAAAGCAGGGGCCTCAGTGCTTTGCTGAACCATGGTGTGAGCTAAGGTAGATATTAATGGCATTGCAAATGTTTTTGAGTTTATTATTTAGTTTAGGTTCAAGTTTTAAACTTAATCAAAGGTTTTCTCTCCCATGCTGCTATCTTATGGCAGACACATTTCTACCTTCGGGAGGTAGAGACTTTGAGGATTCTCATAAAACCCCAGTTCTTTGAGTAGATATGTCATCATCATTTTCCATTATAGAAATAAATTTTCTGTTAAATATGGAGAAAATACATCAGCAAACTTCAGTCCTCAAAGAGAAAGTATGATATGTGTAGAGAATGGGAAAGTTTGTAATATGATCAAGAGTCTGGGTGGCCCTGTTCACCAAATCCAAGAACGATAGAAGTGGGATGAATATACAAAGATGGAAGCACAATTACAATGAAAGCTTGCTTCCCTCATATAATCCTTGCTTCCCTGGCCACATAGCTTGGAGTTAAAGAATAAAAGAAAGAGGGCCAGCCGAGTGGCGCCATGGTTAAGAACTGGCTTGGGATGCCAGATGGCCCCGGTTCGGATCCCACATATGAGGGCCAGTGACACTGCCCTCCACAGCTAAGATGCTGAACAACAACTCAACCTGGAGCTGGG
>NW_017731708.1:1108554-1114297 GCF_001890085.2 Hipposideros armiger
AAATCCCCAGTATCCTCTACCTGTAGTGCCCACCAGCCAATATGGGATTTTCAAAACATTTTGAACCTCCCTTTTCCATCTTCCTCCACTTCTAAGTGTTTCTGGGGATAGCTCATGTATATTTATGGACCTGGCTTTTATAGCTACCATGTTGTATTCTTTATTTACCCCATGGCCTGTGATGGGGCTGCTAATGCCTGCCATCACGGGACATGCCTACCCATGTGGGCACAGGGCCACCAGTCTCCATGCTGTGGCCACAGATGTCTGTCCAGAGACCTCTAACTGCTACGGTTCACCTCGACCTTCCTAAGCTGCAGCAGGTTCTGTGCTGAAGAGCTGAGGTGCATCTCCCTCCCTAGTATAGAAACTACACAAGTACTTGGAATACAGAATAGTAATGTTTTCTTGTAACCCAAAATCAGAGAAGGTTTTTGATTGTTGTTGTTTTCTTGTCTGCTTTTGAAACTGGCCTTCATTTCAACCACCTCTTTAGAAGATTCAGGATGGGTTTTGCAACTGTTACACTACTGTACTAAAATGCTTAGCATCTCCACTGTACTAGGTATTGTTTTTGGACCAAACTTGTATGCCTTAGTTCTCTTAGGATGAATTGCTTCCCAGGAGGCAACAGACTCCTTACACATATAGATGCGACTACATGGTAAGTTGGCCCCACCAGACATATTTTGGTATATTATACTACACAGGGATTAGACCTAAACTGAGACTCTTATTACATACAGAAGATAGCAATCCATGGATCTTTTAGTCCAAGACACTGTAGGCTAAAAGCATCAAGTCATAAGGTTTTTCAGTTTTAATCAGAACTTATTTGATCAATAGGAACAGAAGCCCCCTTAAACTCACAAAACAGCAGTGGATATAGTATAGCTGATGTAGGCAATGAGAACAACTTGAACTCTAGGGAGTTGTACCTTGGCAACCTCTAGGCGCAGAAAGCTCTCTGCTTCTTACCGGCAGTACGGGCTTCTTTGTGCTTTTACAACCTGCTCTCCCTTTTGCTCTCTCAACCCTCTTTTTCTGTTTACACATGACCCTAACCAGCTAGCAGCCCTGGTCAATGTGTTTTCCATAGGTCCAACTAAATACAGCCCCTGTCAATTATAATTCTCATGAAAGAGAACATAATTAGGCACCAGCTGGCTATTAGAAGGTCTGGTTTTGGTTTGGATGTCCACCCTGCTTAAATCAGCAGTTCCTGGGGGGAATGTCATATATATCAACATTGTTTTCTCCCCTCCAATAGTGTTTTGAGAATGGAGCCATGAGAGGGACAGTTACCCCCAAATAAGGTTACGATATTCAGGATGGGCAGGGCTTATGCAACAAAACATTTTCCCAAAGCAGATACTCAATAAAGGATTATAGGAAGAATGTTGCATAAAAGGGTCCCTGTGGTCTTGGACCCTAGGACCCAGATGGAAATCAGCTGTGCTGTAAATTAGGTTCGCCTTCCTATAGGATAATGACATACCACTAAGCCAGGAACCTGAAAACCTTCCTAATGACAAACTTAAAAAATAATAAGGTGGCTAAGGGTATATCCCATTCCTGTCAATACTGGGTTAATAGATTTTCAGGAGAAATCTTCTAATCCTTCTGGATATAGCTCCTTTCTCAAGAGGGCTTAGGCACTGGAGGAATAAATAACACTCTGAGAAAGTTTGGGTTCCCTTCAACTGCTGCTGCAGTTCCACTGCCTTTTAAAAGCCACTGTGATTAACAGCTTTGAAATGTTTTTAATGAGCGTTTCAGTCTGGGTTTACATATTCTTGAAAGAGTTAAGATTTCACCCAGGAGGTTTCAAAACTGAGTTAGCATGTGTGCTTGTTAATGCTTGAATCTGTAGCAGCAGACTTAGTGTTTTCAGCTGAGAGGCAAGAGGCTCTTAGGTTTAGAGCTTTGAGAGGTTTGAGCAGATCAGAGCACCAGGGCAGCAGCACTGAGGGCAGCAGCACTGCTCTGTTGGTCCAAATCAGGAGGTGTGACTTCAGCACAGATTCACAGTGTGGGCATCAGCATCTTACAGTGGACTGCTGTTCAGGCAGAAGTTGTGGGCACACAGGTGGGTCTCAGATATGTTATAGTTAAGCTTTGGTTGTTATTGGCATGTCAGTGGGTGGGATTGATCCTCAGACTGAGTGGCTGTGGGGCTTGGCCAAGTCCACAGCTTATAGGCTGCTGTGCGGAAGGCTTACCCACTGAGTGGGATTCACCCCAATAGGCTCTGATGCCTTTTGAGACCGCATTTTGGATGTGCCATTTGTGAGGCTAATTGGGCGGTGCTCTGCTGTGGTCTGTAGCCTACCTCCAAGTATGTTGGTTCTGGGGTCTCTTGCAAGGAGCTCTGGTGCAGGCCCAGGTCAGACACTGACTGTAACTGGCCGGGGACTACTACCTGGTAAGAGCAACAAATTGATCCACAGTTGATCTGTGGTTGTTTGCTGCCTGTACTAACCCTGGAGGCATGTGGGAGAGGCTATGCTGTGAACTGGGGACATCTGCCACAAGTTCTAAGCCTAGGGTAGCTCCATGAAATGCCAGGACATCCTGAGGCCTGCTGCCACTTGCCAGATCCATTAAGGTTCAGCCACTGACAAATCCTTGTGCGGTACACAGGTTGGGTGAATCAGAGTCTCAAAGAGTCACTAGAGTGGGAAGAGTTGTGGTCACCAGATTAATGTAAATTATGGTTTGGTGCCAGTGCTGAGCCTGAAGGTACTCAGTGAAAGTATACCGAGGCCAATTACTGCCCACCTGGGGTCTGTAGGACTCTGATAGCTTTCCAAGAAAGAGTGCAATGCTGGCGGGGCTGGCTGCTCTTAGAGAAAGTGCCTTCAGCATTGGGGGAGTTGAGTGGGGCAGGGTCTCAGTTAGTCAGCAGAAAGGAGCTGTGGTGCTCAGATTCAGATTTGGTTGTGTGGGGGTGGGCTCAACACAGGAAAGATGGCGTCCACCTGCCAGCTGCACTGTAGGGAGACCTCCTCACAGGGAAATGGCAACTGTCCTCCAGACCTCAACCTGAAACAGCACAACTCAGTCTGCACCCTGTCTGTCTCTGACAGCCCCTGAGTTACCGTCCCTTCGCTGGAGCCCAAGGTGAGTGCCTGGGAGTGAGAGAGTCTGTGTGCTGGCTCTTTAAGTAGATGCCTGGGTTTCCAGCTGCCTTCCATCCCACCTGGATGGTCGGAATCCCCACTGGTTTTCACAGCCAGATGTTGTGGGGGCTCCTTTTTCCAGCACCTGTACTCTGGGCTACGGAGGCTGGTGTGGGGCTGGAGTCCCTTGCTCCTCTGGGGCAAACCTCCATGGCTGAAATATCCCTTCTGGTTCTCAACTGCCACAGAGAGTGGGGCCAGCAAGTTCCAAGTCTCTGCCCCTCTTACCAGCCTTGATGCGGCTTCTTTATCCTTAGTTATAAAACTTCCGTTTTAAGTTATAAAACTCAAGTTATAAAACTTTTATATCTTTAGTTATAAAACTTCTGTTATAAAACTTCAACCAGACTTCAGATGGTTCTCCAGGTTGATTGTTCTATAATTTATTTGTAATTTTAATTTGTTCATGGAAGGAAGTAGGCGCAGTATTTTTTCTTTTTTTTTTTTTTTAGATTTTATTGGGGAATTGGGGGAGGAGAACAGCGCTGGGGAATCAGGGAAGGGGAACAGACAAGTTGTTGTTTTTGTTTTTCAGTCTAGTTGTGGAGGACATTGCTTCACTGGCCCATGTTGGTATTATCATTGTGCTCTTCCCGGGTGAGGCAGATCAGTCGCTGGCCTCTGGACGGCCGCTCACGGCGGCTCTTGGCAGCTCACATTGGCTGCCAGCTGCTCACACTGGCTGCCAGCCACACATGGTAGCTATGGCCGCCCACTGCAGCAGGGGCTGCAGCCTAGCCGTCGCCGGCAACTCATGGAAGCCCAACTCCAGGTCGAGCTGTTATTCACCATCTTAGCTGTAGAGGGCAGTGTCACTGGCCCCCATGTGGGATCTGAACTGGGGCCCTGCTGCTCAGAGCTGGAGTCCCAAGCCAGCTCTTAACCAATGCTCCACTCAGCCAGCCCCAGCGCAGTATTTATCTGCTCTGCCATCTTGGATCTCCTCTGCAGTGTTCAAATCTTTTGCCCATATTTTAAAAACAATTTTTTTTAAATTGAGAATTGAGAGTTCTTTAAATATTCTGGATATGAATCCTTTATCATCTATGTGATTAGCAAATATTTTCTCCTAGTCATTGGCTTGGTTATCTTTCCATTCTTTTAAAACTGTCTTTTGAAGAGCAGAAATTCCTAATTCTAATGAAATTCTATATATCAACTTTTTGTTTTAGGGATAGTACTTTTAGAATTGTGTCTAAGAAATCTTTGCCAACCCAAGTTCATAAAGGTTTTCTCCTGTGTTTTCTTCTAGAAGTTTAATAGTTTTAGACTTTACTTTTAAGTTTATTATCCATTTTGAGTTAAATTTTTAATGTAGTGAAAGGTATATTGAAGTTCATTTATTTGCCTATGGATATCCATAAATATGGATATTTCTGGAAAATAGTATCCTTTCTCCATTGAATTGCCTTTGTCAAAAACTACTTGTTCCCTATGTGGTAAGTCTATTCTGTTCTACTGTTCTACTTATCTATCTTTATACCAATACCACAATGCCTTGATTTGTGTAAGTCTTGAAATCAAGTTCTATAAGCCCTCCAACTTTATTCTTGTTTTAAGTTTTTGTTTGTTTGTTTTTTTGCTATTCTACATCCTTTGTGTTTCCGCATGATTTTTAGAATCAGATTATCAATTCCTACAAAAACTCTGCTGGTTTTTTGCTTGAGGTTGCATTGAATCTATAGATCAATTTAAGAAGAACAGGCATTTTAACAATATGAGTCTTCTGATTAATAAACAAGGTAAATCTCCTCCTTTCTTAAGTTTTCTTTAATATCACTGAGCAATGTTTATTGTATCTGTGTACAGACCTTAACACCTTTTGTCAGATTTATCCCTAAACATTTTGTATTTTTAATGCTTTTGTAAATGGTATTGCTTTTTAAAATTTCAATTTATGATGTTCATTGCTACTATATAGACATATAATTAATTCGTGTATTTATCTTATATACTGCAACCTTTCTAAGCTCACTTATTAGATTTTTGTATAGCTAATCATATCATTTGTGAATAGACACAGTTTTACTTTTTCTGTGCAATATAAATGCCTTTTATTCTGTTTTCTTGCCTTAGTACACTGTCTAGAACATCTAATACAACGTTGAATAAAAGTGGTAAGAACAGACATTCTTGTCTTTATTCTGATGTTAAAGGAAAGTCAGCCTATCATCATTAGGTATGATATTAATTATAAGTTTCTCATACCTGCCCTTTATCAGGCTGAGTACATTACCTTTTATTCATAGTCTGTAGAAAATTTTTTTTTTCAGAAATGGGTATTGGTTTGTTTCTTTCTTGGACTTGAGTTTTGTTGAGCTTCTAGAATCTGTGAGTTTGTAGTTTTCATCAAATTTGGATTATTTTCACCAATTTTTTTTTTTAAGATTTTTTTATTGGGGAATTCGGGGGATGGGAACAGTGCTGGGGAAGTGGGGGAAGGGGAACAGACAAGTTGCTGTCATTTTGTTCTTCAGTCTAGTTGTAGAGGATGTTGCTTCACTGGTCCAAGTTGGCACCATCATTGCGCTCCTCCCGGGCGAGGCAGAACAGTCGCCGGC
>NW_017731708.1:1115698-1167712 GCF_001890085.2 Hipposideros armiger
AACATTATCAATTACATTCCTTGAACTGTCCCCCATGTCCCCATGGCAACACTGCAGCTGCATATTTATGCTATCCAGCCCCCTCCCTCTCTCCCTCATCCCCACCCCCCCAACCAACAGCCCTCAACTGCACCCCCACATCTCTGAGACCACCTCTGTTCACTATCCTCGCCCATTCAGTTAAAATATCTTTTTATGGGTTGTTTTTCCTGTTGTTTGCATGCATGGCAACTTTTGAATGGATACCAGACATTGTGAATTTTACCTTTTCACCTTGTGGATATATTTTTATTCCTATTAATATTATTGAACTTTGTTCTAGGGTGTGGTTGAGTTACTTGGAAACAGTTTGATGCTTTTGAGCCTACTTTTGAACTGTTTTAGGTGGGACCAGAGCTGCCTAACTAATGTGGCTAACTTTTCCGCACTATTGAGGCAAAATATTTTTAGTACTCTACCTATGCCCCATGAATTATGAGGCATTCCCCTATAGCTGATAGGAAAAGGAACTACAGTAAAACCTTGGATTGCAAGTAACTTGGTTTGCGAGTGTTCCGCAAGATGAGAAAACATTTCTATTAAGTTGGTGCAAAATTAATTGTGGTTTGTGCCACTCCTTGTAATGGCAAAAACCGCAATTACGTTTGCACCAACCTAATAATACATTTTAACTTGGTAAATGAGCGATGTCTTGCAATACAAATAGTTTGTTTCCAGAATGAATTATGCTCGCAAACCAAGGTATTACTGTATTCCCAATTCTATGTGAGTTCTGGAATTGTTTCCTTTGCTTCTTTTGGGTGATTCTTTCCCTGGTCTCAAGTAATTTCCACACACCTATATTCATCAGTACTCAGCTGAAGTCTTGTTGGGGACATCTTCATATTCTTGAGTTCTTCCTCTGTGTAGCATTCTCTTCTGTAGTACTTTGCCCTGTGAATTTTAACATTTGACATTCCTGAACTCCCAGCTCCACCTATTCAAGTTATTAAAACTGCTGGTCTCTGCTTGGATGCCCATGTACCCACGTATTTCAGCATGGCAACTCTCTAGGTAGTAAGTTAGTGCAATTGTAGAGATCATCTCACTTGTTTTCCATATCTCGGGAATTAATTCCCTTTTTTTCATGACCCAATGTCTTAGAAACCATTGTTTCATAAATTTAGTCCAGGTTTTCCATTGTTTCAAGAACTAGGGTAGGACTGTTTCTGTTATTCCATCTTGGTCAGAAGTGGAAGTTTAAGAGCCAAGGTTCTTGATTTAAAGGAGCCTGAGTATTTGACTTTCAAGCGCTAAATTCCGAAAGACTCAGGGTATAAAGTCTAAAGTTTGAATTTGGAAGTGTGCTTAATTGTGTGAGTCAGATTTACTTTCCCAGATAAAAATACTGGTGTGGGAGAGAGGAAGAAAATTAGAGGGGGGATCGGCATTATATGCTGGTGAATGTTTCTAAAAAGAAGCATTGTTCCTTGTCCCTTCTCCTCAAAACTGGGTCTCCAGTTGTGTAATGGAAGAGTATACATGATAGAAACCTCAGTCAGGTTCGTAGGGATCCAAGAACAGAATGAACTTGTGTCCTTTCTTGGGTGGAACTCAAGGAGGTGCAAGCCTCATTGCTCCACAGACCAGAAGTAGAGTAGAAATCACTATTTGAATTGCACAGGCAGACCAGCTTGAGACCACCGGTGGAATTTTCCCATACCCAGAATGGTACAGGTAGAAAATATTTATTAGGTGTCCAAGAGGGGTGTTGGTGTAGATGAGAGAGAGCCAGACCTGGATTGATCTCATGTTTGGGCCGGGTCAGCAACAATTGTGTATAACATAACTGTGTAGAGGTCTGAGAAGATATAAGGTCTCCATGGAATCAATTGGTGATAAGTGACAACAATCAAGGACCAATTGTCCCTTTACTATGTCTTCATCCTACAATGTCCACTGAAAAATAAGTGATACACCAGGGATAGGGCAAGAGCTGAGCGTGGGAAAGCCATGATGGAAGGCCCTGAATTGGCTGAGATTTGAGTCTGAAATAGAAAACAGTTGAATTTTTTAAAATGAGAGTCATACTTTTTTGTACCTGAGTTTATGACCTAAAATTTTTACCCATTAAACACATACTCTCTAGTCAAAATCTCACAGTAGGGAAATTATGGGGCTTGTTTGGGTTTGCTTGCAAAGTGACTAACTAAATTTTAACTGAGCATACCAAAATTTATAGAAGATGTTGAGATATATGTCAAAAGAATTTTATAGCATATATTTTCTTTACTAAATAGAGTGAGCTATGACTGAAAAGTATAAGTGACTCCTTCATGAAAAAGCGTGAGTGGACACTTCCAGAGAGTTATTTTTTTCCAGGGTGACAGAGTTGGGTCAAGATGACTCATTCCCCACATGCCAGTGTCAGAGAATTTTTAATTCAAATTCAAGCCTTATGTTATAGACCTTTGGAATTTCTTTCAAATAAAAAAAAATTGTGAATGTGAATTCTGTGAATAATGAAAATTTTCTCCATGTTTACTATTGATTGTTATATCTATCAAAGCATTCATCTTGAGGAGTTACATTCTTATTTCAAAAATTATACCTCTGCTCAAGGTATCTGCAGAATTAATCTTCTGGAATTTTCTTCAGAGGCTACAGCACATTTTATTGAATCTTCACATTAATGACTATCTTTATTCTTTGAGCAAAGATTTGATTTCTTTGATAGCAGCCAAAACCATTTAGAGTTAGGTCTAATGAATAAAGAAGGGAGTCAAATCAGTAAAACCATTGTGGTCAAAAATGAAATGTGACTAAAAAGAAATTAGACTGATTTTTCTTGGAAAAGATAAGGAAACTAGCAGATACTCTAAAAATTATTTTTTATTTTTTTAAACTGAGAAAACCTTTCTTGAAACAAACCTTATATGAAATTTTAAGCAAATGGAACCAATAAAAGCAGAGCTGTTCTGTTTAAGGTGATGTGGAGCCTGTGCCCCTCCTCTCAGACCTTTGCACATTCCTTAGACGCCCATGACACGCCACACAAGAGTCAAGTTAGAAAACCATTGCTGGAAATGATAGCAAGCTAGAAATATGATTTAAAAACTAGATTCATGTCAAACAGTGAATGGCTATTATCAAAGACTTTCTGAATCAGAAGAAGTAGGGGGAGATACAAGGTGTGACTTCAGAGTAATAAATGAGCTATTCTCTGTAATTGTAATAGAAAAAGGGCTTCCAAGATAGCCATGCCAGACAGCTAAACTCACCACACTTTACTTGCTGTCCTGCCACTGCAATCTCCTCATCTTCACAGGTGATGTCCCTTACCTCTTTCCCTCTCCCCTGCATTCCTGTCACTTAACCATTAGGCCCAATATTAAACTCTGGAACGAGTCCATGTCCTCTGTCCCGAACACAAAGATCAAGGGCTTAGTATTGATTAACTT
The DNA here is from genome assembly GCF_001890085.2 of Hipposideros armiger. Taxonomy (NCBI): domain Eukaryota; kingdom Metazoa; phylum Chordata; class Mammalia; order Chiroptera; family Hipposideridae; genus Hipposideros; species Hipposideros armiger. The sequence goes on from NW_017731708.1 coordinate 1,119,139, forward strand.
CTGCTCCTGGTCTCACTAATTTTTGGGCAACTTATTTCCCGTGACCAAGTCTAGGCCAGGATTAGATGAAGGCCAGGTTTCCTGCCCTGCAGTCACAGTCTCTCCATGATTGTCACTGCATAAACCTTTGGTCTTATCTGTTTGGCCCGAGTTTTTGTAGATTTTGAACTGCAGTTTGAAACCTTAGCTCTGACATTGAATTGACTTTCCCCAAAGCTCCTACCCTTTCAACCAATGATTTCATATTTGTTTTTCTGTCATGAAACCCTTTTTAAAAAATAAAAATCTAAAAATGAAAGTATAATATGTAAAAAAAGATTAAAAATGGAACTGCCCTGGTTGGAATATGTGAGGACTCCCATTTGTATAGTGTCTTGCCTGGCATGGAGTTAACACTAAGTAAATGCTAACTCTAAAATAAAAAGAGTGGTAACAACCACCACCACTAAAAAGCTCAACTCAAATGCTACCTTCTTCAATAAGATTCCCTCTTCCTTTTCTACACTCTCACAGTAATGTATTTTGTACCACTTTTGGTAGAAGTTTCTACATCATGTCTTAAAGTTATTTTTATCTTTCCTACTAGGCTTTAAGTTCCTGAGGGAACACTCCCCAACCATTTAATCTCTGTACTTTCCATAGAACTTCATATTCCTCCTAGAGCAGACAGATCCTAAAGTGACCCCTCCCCTATGACCCTGCCTTCTAGTATTCATGCCCTCATGTAAGCTCCTCCTCTGGAAGTGTAGGCAGGACTTGGGGCTGGTTTCTAATCAACAATATGGCAAAGGTAATGGGACATCACCCCCACAATTATATTAAATTATGAATGACTCCATTTTGCCAGAATTCTGGCTCTAGAGTTTCTCTTGCCATTGCTGGCTTTGAAGAAGAAAGCTGTCATGAATCCTACAGCCTCAGGAAATAGCCTTGTCAAAACCCTGAGTGAGGTTGGAGGAAGACCCTTTCCCAGTTGAGCCTCCACATAACCCCCCAGCCCTAGCCACATCTTAATTGCATCTTTCTGAGACCCTATGCAGAGGACCCAGCTAAGCCATGTTCAGACTCTTGACCCAGAGAAAATTTGAGATAATAAATGGATATTGTTTAAAGCTGTGAAGTTTGTGGTAATTTGTTATGTGGCAAAGAAAACTAATACACATCTGGTGTAAAATGTTAAGTCTCCTCGGTCCAAGTGGACAGGTATAGCTCTGTGATATTTAAAAATTATTTGGTAAGTAATTTTAAAAGCATTAAGATATTCTGTAGCAGTTAAAAAGAACATACTGATATGAAATGCTCTCCAAGGCATATTGTTACATGAAAAAAAGCAAGGTGTAGAACACCCTGTATAATATTCTACCGTTTGTATAAAAAAATTGACTTCACAAATCTACCTGGAATATATCTAGAAGTAACAATAAAATATAGTAGCAGTAGTTACCTCTGGGACTGGGTGATTCAGGGACAGAGATATAAAGAGACTTAGTTTTCCTTATATAGAATTTTATACTTTTCAAATTTTGTACCATGGACATCTATTATCTATTTATAAAAATTAAATTAAAATTCAGATCAAAGGAAAAAAACCTTAGGAACACGTATTTGAAACAAATAAGTTAAAAAACATGGATAGATAATTTAGTGAAATGTATTACTCCCAAGTAATAAATAGCAAATAAGATGCCCCAAACCTAAGGTTTTTTAATAGCCTACCTGAGTTTAGGCGTGAAAAAGATTAATGTTACAAGCCTGTGATAGATGAAATTTTCACAGTAGTGCATTTCTTCCCAACCAAAACACCCCAGGGAAATCAGTTGAATGCCTTATACTGTAATTTTAGTTTTTCATTTCCTTGTGTAAAAACACCCTAGGGACTTTGTTACAAAAAGGAATTCCCTGGGATTTAAACCAGCATGGTTTAGAGAAGTCCTAACTTCAAAGTTAGGTTCCCTATGTACCTACCCATGGGTGGCATCTTTCAAAATGAAATAATTGGAATTCGGTAGAAGTGGTGGCAGCCACACCTGGGGTTTGGTGTTGGAACAGGCAGGAAGTATGGTCTGACACCCAGTGACACAAAGCTGTTACAGAGAACATTCTTAATTGAATGTGTCCTTGATCAACCTGAAATGATTTTTAACATTAAATCTAATACATGCCTTGAGACCAAGTGTTCAGAATGATTTCATGAAGAGACCAGGAAAGGGGAGGGCACCCTTCCCCAGGGCCTTGGTGGGACAAGGGTGTGCCTGCCCACTGCCACTAACCGCCTCCACTTCAAAAAAAAAAAAAATTCCATGATCTTGATGCAGAGGAGAATAATGTGGTGAACTTCTTACAACATGCCTGTTGTTGCCGAGTTTTCTCCCTTCAATTCTGTCAGGCCAATTCTACCTGCTGGAACTGAAGACCTCTTTCAAAATATCAACTCCATTGCTGTCAGTCTATGGTTCTAGCCAACTTTGGCTCTGATAGCTGTTCTAATCTCACATTTTCCCCTTCCCAGTGTTGCCAAAGGTTCACAGAAATATCCAAAAGATGACTCAACCTGAAGCAGTGATCACTGGGTTCTTGTCTCTACACAAGAAAGAATTCAGGAGTGAGGCAGATGTAGGAAAGTAAAAGTGATTCATTGAAAATGGAAGTACACACCTGAGAGCAAAGGATGGGTGGACTCAGAGAATGAGTTGTGCCAAGGAAGTCACGATCAGGGGTATTTATCGTTCCTCAGGTGGGAGTTGGTGACATCCCATTGACGTGGTCCATTTATTTCCTCCCCTTTGTGGGACCCGCCGTTTCCTACTTTTTCTTTCTTATTTGGTTTTTCCAGAACTGTCATGGCATCAGATGCATTATGGGAGTGGTCATGCAAATGAGATTATAATGACATTATAATTAGCTAAAGATCAGGTCCCAGGTCATAGGAATCAGCCGAGTTGGATGGAATTGATTTTTTTTTTTTTAAGATTTTTATTGGGGAATTGGAAGGATGGGAACAGTGCTGAGGAATTGGGGGAAGGGGAACAGACAAGTTGCTGTCGTTTTGTTCTTCAGTCTAGTTGTGGAGGAAGTTGCTTCACTGGCCCATAGTTGCCACCATCATTGCGCTCTTCCCGGGTGAGGCAGATCAGTCGCCGGCTTCTGGACGGCCGCTCACTGCGGCTGCTGGCCGCTCACGCTGGCTGCTGGCTACATACGGTAGCCCATGGAAACCCACTGCCATAGGGGCTGCATGCAGCCTACGCTGTCGCCGTTGACTCACAGCAACCCAGCTCCAGGTTGAGCTGTTGTTCAGCATCTTAGCTGTAGAGGGCAGTGTCACTGGCCCTCATATGTGGAATCCGAACCTGGGCCCTCTGGCGTCCCAAGCCAGTTCTTAACCATGGCGCCACTGGGCCAGCCCTGGAATTGATTTTTGTTTTTCCCCAGTTGCAAGTACTGGATACATTCACTTGTTAATTGTGTAACCAGTGAAGCACTTCAAGTTGTATCTTGGAGTGGGTTGTCAATTTCCTAGGCTATATGCCCTGCCTTACTAGGCAGGATCAGATCTTGAATTCTAATCACTTTAGTTAAAAAGAAACCTCAGAAAGACTTGTTGACATCCAGCAGAGAGCAAGAATGTAGGAGGAGATGGCGAGGGGGCCAAAGACCTACTTTGCTGCCTCTACCATTTTCCCAGAGGGGTCCTGGCTGAGCCATGGAAAAATCATCTTCTATACAAGAAAGTCTGGCTTACACACTAGAGAGGACCATGATGTAGCAGCTGGTCCAATTTTTGAATTGCCTGACACCCTCTGGGGCTCAATACATTATTGATTACTCTGTTCTTAACTAATCGACCCTCCTTAAAAATGGTCATAATTAATTTTCAAGTTCTTGGAGGGAAGTTGTGATAAAGAGTTCTATTTCTAGTGAGAGCCAGCACTTGAATTTTCAGAGGTTCACTTTATCTACTCTTTACTAAGTTTTGCTCAGGTCATTAGCAAATCTTAGAGGAAATGAAATTAGGGGGGAATCGTGGAAACTTGCCTTTGTCAAAACAGTTCTGGTAAAGGATTTTGTCAGCAAGTATTTATAACCACTGGCTTATAAAAGGCTTGAGATTTACTCTGGATTTAATTTGTCTGAGCTATATATTTCCCAGTCCCCAGGAAATGACCAAAAATTGATTCTAGATGGTGACAAATCTGATCACCATCACATTTGAGTGTCCCTTGGGGTTAGGCAAGGCATTATAATACCAAAGTACAAAACAGGTTTCTGCCCTGCTGCTTGCTATGGTTGACTATAGACACACACATTGAGCAGGAAGGTGGTTTCAGAGTGGGCCAAATGCCTGACACAATTTGTCCTCTGAGGTTTCTGAGCCCCTCTGCCCCTGCATAGCAGGTCACTAGTTTGACTGGAATTTACCCCATCAAATTCAAGTGTAGAGATACTTCCTGGTATTCATACCAGTGTTTGTGAAGAATCCACAATGATGCCTGACTTGTTAGGGGTGGTCAGTACTTGTGAGGACAGCAGTGGAGACAATTTGGAGTCAATTTGGAGGCAGGTGAAATGAGCTGTTGACAAAAAAACCCTTTGTAAGGTGGCTGGGCCCCCATAGTCGGCTTAATCACGTTAAACTAACAATGACTTCTTCTCTTCCTTATATCGGGGCCCACTTATAAGCTTGCCACTAGGTTATATTTAATAGCATTCAAACTAACATTTTTCAGCATCAGCGAGGATCGGCCTAGAAAAGCTGACCCTGCATTCAGATCCCCAAAGTGTGCTTTCCTTCTGATGCGCCCCTATTTCCTGTACCATTATCACAGCCTCCTCCTTTCCACCCCCTGACTTCTCTTTCTTCTTACCAGTCTATTCCAGTGTGACAACTTTCATTTTCTTAAAATACTGAGGCAATGAATNGGTTTTCATGTTTGTTAAAATCTGCCTATAGTGAATTATAGAGAATTGTTCATTTTGATAGGGTTCTTAAAATTACACGTATTATTTCTCTGCTTTCCCCATTGGAAGTGTTTTTCATGTTTTCCCAGTCTCAATCTTTTCTTTTGGTTTGAGTCACTAGCACAACATCTAATATTTTGTTTTTGTTCATTATTTATTAATGGGCTTCTTAGACATTTACCTATGAATTATTAAGCAATAAGTGAAATGAAACATGTTGCATTTTAGTAGTAAAGTGACACTTTCGGATAGCATGGTAAACTGAATTTGGAAAACACTATATACGTTAAATGCATATATAAGTTAAATGTATACTGGCTATTTTGTATTGAAATTTGATAAAGAATAACTTTATAAAAGATAAAACTTAATTGAATTTTGTCTGCAGTCTTAATTTTACTTTATTTCTAAGTGTTCCAAGTTAATTATTTAAAAATCAAATATAATAAACTTGAGTCCATTGGAAAAAAGCATAGTTGATTACTGCACATATACTTAGTTTCTTTGTTATTATTTGTGTGCCATTGATATTTTTGTTGACTAAAAGTTGGGAAATAGCAAAGAGAATTTCTTACAAAACAATATCCTCTGTGCTGTTTTTATTTTCATTTTGGATTTGACATAGGCAGGGAAAGTTCCCTGAAAGTGCAATTTAAAAGGCTTCTTTATGTTCTTTGTTTTGTAGAATTGTTAAATCATATTTCTACCACAGTGTACTTGTTAGAACAACACTACCACAAAAACTTCTTCAATATAAAAATGAATATATTTTATGTTTTGAATCAACTCACCTTTGAGGCATAGGTTTTCACTTTATTAAATGGGATAGAGAAATACAAAATACAGATATTACCTAATTTCAGCCAACCCAAGAAACTTTTTAACAAATAGGGAATTGGACCTATTTGAGTTTTGTCTTTTTGCGCACTCATGATCATCCCAATGATTATTAAAATGCCTCTAGGCAGGTAGCTAGAAGGAGGAGGGTGAAGAACATAGCTCTTTGTAGTACAAAGGCTGGATATCAGCCTGGAATCAATGCCATCCCCCTCGACCTACCTCTGTAGACCTGCTTTGTGTCACTTTGACTGATTCTTGGGGCAGAGTGAATATTTTTTTTTTTTTTTTTTTTTTTTTTTTTTTTTTTTTAGTAAATCTCATCTAACTCCAGGGTCTTAATGGAATTTAACCATTCTTCATCTTCAGTGCTTGGCTTGCATTCCTTTTATCTGTGCCCAAGCTGCCTCCCTACTCTCTGACTTCATTTTTCATCCCCAAATCTAGATGGTATAATTTTCCTCATTTTACTTTTTGTAACCTGGATGTCCTGCCTCACTTTCCAATTAGCAGTTTGGGCGTGCTTTAGAACCCCACTTCAAGATTCCCTTCATAAAGTTCCTAGAAACCCATCTAGCACCAACATTTGACAGTTCTCTGTATGTCCTTGCCCTGTAAAATCACATTCAGGAGTGAGGAGTTGTAACTTCAGCACATTTTGCCACTTCAAACATGGCACATTTCTTGAACTCACTTTGACAGTCGTAATGAGCCTGGAATGGAAAGCAGTGGGTTTGTGGAGCTTTCAAGTAAAGAAGAGTGCTGGCTTTTTGTGCGTTCAGATAGAACTGGATGAACTAAAGCAGCTGAACTAAAGCAGCTAGATAGATGTTTTATTCCCATTAGAAGTCTTGCTCCATTCGTCAACAACTTTAGGCAAATTTCAAGTTTGAGAAAGAGGCAGGAATTTTGTCGTGTGAAGCCCATGTTCATTTTTTGCAGCAGGTCTGTTTCAATTAATTTGGTGCATATTCTTTCCTTTGGCAAGGTACACAGATAAACACAGAGAGACCCAGAGCTTTTCCAACGGCACAGAGATTAGGGCACTATGAGGGAAGGTACAAGGAAGACAGGTGAGATTTACTCCAGATCTCGACACCCCCCACATAGAGCCATGGATAAGCGTTATATAGCATTCTGTGAGTGCACGCGCAGGCACATTGTGACTGGTGATTCCAAAGTAATGCAGCAGATTGTCAGATGTGGTTTTGTCATCTTTCTTCTTACATTAATATCTCAGCTTGCATATATGTGACTCCTATGCATATAAGCATACATGTGCCCATACACATAAGCTCAAGATATAAGATCCAAAGTGCTAAAGAGATGCCGCAGTGAGATGATGAAAAGTGAGCTTGCAAGTCTGTGTCGTGTATGTTTACATCAAGATTTTGAATCCAGGGACCTGCTGTTTTCATACTGACTGCCATTCTAGGCACATCCTCTTTGGAAATGCTATCATCCCTGAGAGACAGGGGCTCATGAATAGGCAATGAGATGCTTCCTCCCTCCCTCGGGCTGTGAGATGCTGCTCCCCGCTTGGAATTGTCTCTGCTTTTAGAAAATGTGTGCTTCACTTGTAAATGTAGTTTCCAGGGCTGGTAAGAATATCTTTGTTTTGAATAACAATCACGTTCTTTCCCACAGCCTGAGGCACTCCTGGTGAGGCGTGAGGAGGCCCTCCCGTTCGGATCCTCTTTGGGTGTGAGGCAGCGCCCGGCCTCAGAATCCTTTTTCATAAACACTGCTCTGCACAACCGGCTCCTGAAGTACATAGTAAACATAATTGTTCTCACATTAAAAGAAAGAGGAAAACAAACAGAGGCGCATTTATGTTCAACAGTTTTCACTGTGGGGAGGCTGTGATCCGCAGGGGATGGAAGACTGCGGGGTGTGTGTATGGGGGTGGGGGAGCTGGTCATCCCTCTCAACAGCTGGGGGACCTTGGGTGAGCTGTGTAACCAGTTTCTCCCTCTGTACGGTGAACCTCATGATTGTTGGGTTGATTAAATGAGGTAATCCATAAAACATGCTTCGACTGACTACTACCTGGTGCATATAAACTATGAATACTGCGGCTGCTGTTATAGAAGGCAGCTTTAATGGGAAATGAGTTCTCCACCTACAGATGCTAGTGTAGGTTTAAGCATCAACACTCTTCAGAAAATGCAGTGCTTTTGCTCCAGCTCTTGGCTTGACCTCCTTTTTCTGGCCAATGCTAGTTTTTTTGTGTGTGTATTTGTTTTTTTTGTTTTTTTTTTTTTCCTCAGAATTGAGCCTATAAAATTCAATTTAAGAATGTTAGACCATCTGCCTTACTTAAAACTCTTTGTCAGCTCCCTACCATCTATAGGGAAAAAAATCAAACTCCTCAGCAAGACATCAAAGGCTGTTGGCAGTGTGGCTACCAACTACTTCTTTGTTGTCATCCCACTAGGAACCTTTCTGTGTGTATTTTACACTCCAGCAATACTGAACTGGTCTTGGTTTTGCAACAGCACTGTGTTACTTCATGTCCCCAGGCCTTTGCAAATGCTGCTCTCTCTGCCTGGATTTCTGTCCCCTTCTTTGCTTTCTGGGACAACTGACTTCATCTATGGCGCATCTTCTCACACTCATGTTCTCCCAGATTAAATTACTACCTCCATTTTCTGCGTCTTGGTTATATTTTTCAGTTTGGTACTTATTACCTGTCATTGCAATGCATTTATTTATTGTCTCTCCCAGTTGACTATGAGTTTCTTCTAAAAGCGAAGTCTTATTCATTACTATATTCCAGTGCTGCACAAACAGCATAGACTCAGTGAGTCAAAAAAATGTTTCACTATTAAATCAAAATAGGGAATAAATATTTACATTATTAAAGCAGACTCTGCAGAGATTTTTGTTTTACCATATTTTGCTGTGTATAATGTGTTCCTGTGTATAATGCTCACCCACATTTTTGGCCCAAACTTTCATGGGGAAAAAAATCTTTTGCTTTAATTTTTTAATTCAAATTTCTATTTATTTATATTTAGGTACTTGTTTTTTATATTATAAAGAAATTTTAGCATTTATTTATTTATTATTACACTTTTAACCTATAAACGTAAATAAAAGAATTAAAAATTTATATAGATATGTGTATCCTTATTTTTCCCTCACAAATTTGGGCAAAAAAGTATACATTATACATGGCAAAATACGGTAATTTATTGTTGCCCCTTTTTTTCTTTACAACAATGAGGTCAGCCGTTATATTTAAAATATTTTGTAGTACAAGGCATATTTATATAAATGAAGAATAGCTAAAGCAACAGGCTGGGGTTTCTAAGATTAATTTTGCTTGCTTCAACACATATTGCTATTAAGTGCTATGGGAAATAATGAAGATGGAATAAGATACATTGTTTCCTGAAGGAGGTTTCCATCTAAAAGGGGATAAGACAAGTAGAGTAGAAGTACAGCAAAATTCATGTCATTAGAGGTGAACCAAAAAGAGTTCTGGAGGTTTGAAGGAAGAATCAGCCAAATGCAATTGGGGATTAGGAAGTAGAAATGTTGGAGATTGGCCTTGATGTACAGGTAGAGTGTACTGGGCAGAGATGGGCAGGAAAGCATCCCAGGCAGGAGGGACAGTGTACGTAAAGACCTAGAGGGGCCTAGCACAATGTGTGCCTGGAGACCAGCAACCATCTCCCTGGCTCCATCTCATGCTCAGTGTGGGGTATGATGGGAGGAAAGGCAAAAAAGGAAGCTTGTGGACATTTTACAGAGTCTTCAGTACCAGAATGAGGATATTCAACTTAATTTAGTAGGAACTGGAGAGTAATCAATAATTTTGAGCAAGAGAGTGATATAAATGGAAGAATGCTTAAGAAAATTCTGATTGTCAGTGCATATGAACTGCACTGGAGAAGGAGAACACAGCTGTAGGGAGAGGAGATAAGAGACCGTTGCATGTGTGTGTAAATGGGAGGAGCTAGTCGTGGAATGCAGTGTCTGAGACGCCTTGTGGAATCAAAGCTAAAGGACATGGTGGTTGTTTTAATGTGAGGATGGGTGAGAAGAGAGAGTCTAATGTGATACTCAGATTTAAAGCCTGAGTGTGAAGGAAAATAGTGGTCCTGTTAAAAGAATTTGATACATCATGCAGAGAAAGTTACATTGTCAGGGAAATTGTGGATTTGGTGGGGGCCTTGTCGAGGTTGAGAATCTCCACATTGGTCTGAAACTGAGGAAAGAGGTGAGGGTGAGAGCGGTGCACCTCTCACAGTTACTGACATTGGGGAATGGATGTTGTATTGGGGAAAGGAAGGTAAAGAGAGAAGAAACCCAAGTATAGAACCATAGAGAATTGCCTACCTTTAAGGAACTGAAGGGGAAGGAGGGGCTGATGAAGGAGAAAAATGGTAGTAATAGAACCAGGATAGAGAGTGAAACCTCATGGAATTCAAGGAAGAGTTTTCCAGAAGGAAGAATCACCCCCAGAGGGGAACTTAGGTTAATTTACTTTTTGAAACATACTTTAGAAATTTATCTGGGTTTCCATAGCTCTCAAAAGCATGAGCTACCTTTGTAACTATGAGTGTATATGTCTGTCTCCCCTTCCAGACTGCGAGCTCCTCCAAGGTAGAAACTTGTGTTACCTGTGTATTTATAGCTAACACTTAGCAGAGTACCTGGACTATATAACTAGGGCTCAATAAATGTTTGTTGAATGACTGAGTAAACAACCAAAGCAACAGAGAAAATGAAGACAAGGAAAAGCCCATTATACCTGAGGAAGAGTTATAGATACTGAAATGAAAGAATGAGTGTCAGGATAATTTGCTGCTCTTGAGAAAAGAAGAAACAGAGTCTATGAAAGGGTGGTTAAAATAGGAATAGTTAAAATACAGAAGGTGCCCAAAAAATGTATACACATTTTAATAAAGGAAAAAACTGTATTAAAATTGTAATACTCAATATATACCAACAACAAAAGATGAATGCAAGTCACGTTTGACTTCTGTACAAGAGGTGCTCAAAATGGTTACCATCAGCCTAATTGTAATACAGCTTTTTCCTTTCTTAACAATGTGTATACATTTTTTTGGCATCCTCTGTATTTCAAGTCTTCCCCTATGGTGTGAAATTCATCATCCAAATTCTCATAGATTTAAACTTCATGATTTGTGAGGTATTGCAGTGAAATTATCTAGGAAGTAAAGAGCTCTATAACATTCCAACTGCCTGAATTCAACTGGCCACATGATTAATGACACTGCAAGCCACATCCAGGGCCTTTCATTTCCCAAGCACTTTATAAACATTGAGTAATCTCACTGTGCCCTTGTGAGATATTATCATGTTCATTTTCCATGTGGTTTAACTGAGCCAAGGAGGTTAAATGACTTGCTCAAAGGCCACACCGGAAGTCAATGACATCAAATGGTCAGACCGAAGGAGCTCCCAGGTCCCATATACCTCACAGGAGATTGCTGAACCGAATCCCACGCCTTACACTATTAAGAAGCCTGACTGACAGGCCAGTGCTGTAATAGATCATCTTCACAGCCGATAAGTGAGGATTAGCATGCTGTCTCGTGCAGGTCAGGGCTGGCCCTTGGAAAGAGACAAAGCTATGCTCTGCAGGATCATGTGATGTAAGACATGCCTGGAAGAGCAGAAGCAGGCATGGATGAAATCTCCTTTAGGGATTTTTTAAAGCCTTTACCAAGATGGGAGTTAGAGTGCAGGTGGAGAAAGCAGTTAAGGAATCTTGGTTGTTGAGCATCGTAAATCTGAACAATGATGCCCTTTTACCTTACAAATACAGTAATACCTTGGTTTGCGAGCATAATTCTTTCTGGAAACAAACTACTCATATTGCAAGACATAGCTCGTTTACCATGTCAAAATGTATTAGAAATGTTTGCCTGTCTTGCGGAACACTCGCAAACCAAGTTACTCACAGTCCAAGCTTTTACTGTATTTGCATTCTTCTTTATCATTCAGTTTTGATTTTGTCTTTTTACACTTCTCCTATCTCCATGTTTCTCAACCTGATGCCCCTTTGGTCTAAAAAAATGCCAAAATATTGTCATACTGTCAAGTCCTATGCACATGGCCTTTATGGAAAGCACAAGCTTCTGAGGAATTGGTATACATAAGTGAAATTTGACAGTCTTTGTAATTGAGTAGCTAGCTCACTGGGTTGGGATTCTCGTGTATGTCTTTGATTTGCAATTACACATTTGTAGGCAAATCTTAAAACTTCTTTGAGCCTTGGTTTTCTCCAAGTGAAGATAAGAGTATGGAGAGGATGCTGTTGGTACCCTGTGCATATCTCCACCCACCCCCCCCCCAGCCTCCCTATATGAGAGCATGCTTACCCAAAGATTTCTACTGCAAGCACCTGTGACTCTGCCTGTGGGCTTTCTCTGACTGCTGGAGCATGCTCAGCCTGGGCTGGAGCAGGTCAGGAGTTTGGAGAGCTAGTGCCCTGAGAGTATACCTCAACCTAAGACTGATGGGAATTGATGGAGAAAGACCTCAGCTTGCTCACCACTCAGCTGTGTTCTATGCTGTCTCCCAGGGGTCCTTATAATGGCTGCACCTCAGTAACCTGCTTGGTAACACACATCCATATTGACTTCTTTCCCTTTCCTGCCTCAGTTCCCTGATGCTCTCCTATTAGAGCTTCCTGGGATCACCATCCGAATAAACTACTTGTACCCAAATCCTTGTCTTACAGTCTGCATCCTGGCCAGCCCAACATAAGGCTTATAGCTATAAAAGTTATAAGGACATAAAGCATAGTGAGGCATCAAGGCCCTGATAATAATCAATATGTGTACACAGCACTGTTTACAAAGTACTTTTATACTCATTTTCTCATTAGATTCTTACAACCACTGGTGTTCACTGGTGAGTTATGACGGCTATTATTATCATCCCCATTTAATATTGAGGACATTAAAGCTCAGTGGGGTTAAATGAATGCCTTGTCGAGAGCGAGGAAGTTGTGCCTCTGGCCTTTCATTCAGACCTATCTCCAAATCCCCACCTGCTTCCACCGCTTCGCTGTCTCCTCAGGTGCTGCTCCCAAGAAGTTTGATGAGATGACACCTAATGCTTCTATAAAATCTAAATTCCGTTAGTGTAGTTGAATAGCTATTTAACCTCTACTGACATGTTGATTTTTTTTAATATGTTAACTAGATATTTATCCATTTGAGAACTTTGATCAGCCACCATTGTGTTTTAAGGTAAACTAAACATTTAAGATTAAATTATATCTTGATTCTCTTTACAGAAATGTTAAACATCATTAAAACCAGTTGTTCTTCAAACATATTCATGATTTTTTAAAATAATTTATGTATTTTTTTTTCAAATCATAGTTCTCTAAAGTGGGAAGACCTAGAAATTTAGAGATGCTAAAATCTCTTCTACAGCATCTCTGACAGATGGTCATCTAGCCTCCACTGTACTGTGTCTTATATTGGGGAGGTCACTGTCACACAAAGGGGCTCAGTTCATTGAAAAGTTCTGGTTGTTTAAAATTTCTTCTTTTATTGAGAAAAAATGGTTTTCTTATCATTTTCCTCTCATTAGTCTGCTTGAGATCGCTAGAAATAAACAGAACAAGTCCAATCATGTGTCTTGGCATGGACCCCTTTCTACACTAAAATAATTCTTCGAGTCTATCTAATCTTTTCTTGTATTACCATCTGTGTAATGTCGCTCCAAGTAGGAGTGGCTGTGCTGGATCCTCTAATGCATTGCTAGCTCTTTATTTCGCTGCAGTGGTCCTCTTTACAGGTGATGTTTTCATTCCTCTGTAGTGGTCCCAGCATTCATGGCACATTTTAGTATACCAGCATATTCTTTTACAACTGTTATTTCTTAAACGATGAGTATGTTAGCTCATCCTTGCCTGTGAGTTTTTGCTGGTTTGTTATTGGATTTCTTCTTTTAATTCTTAATTTGCTCTTCTCTTTTGGTTTTAAAATTATATGTATCTAAGGAACATATATTTAGAGATTTGCTTTTTGTCTTTGAGGTTCATCTTTCTGGGTCTTGTTTCTCCTTCTTGAAGTTGCAGTTTGGGGGTACTAATTTGTTTAGAGGAGGTGTAAAGTACTCTTACTTTTCCATATTTCTGCCTTGGGTATCATACTTGAAGACAGTTTTAGCTTTGTTCTTCTTCCCCAATTTTCTCCCCAAAGCCCACAATCTTCTTTCTCTAGCATCTCCAGGCTGCAAAGAACATGGATTTTAGAGTCTATTAAATATGGGTTTTAATCCCACTATTGTATTAGTTTCCTTGGGATGCCGTAACAAATTACTACATACCAAATGGCATAAAACACGAAATTTCTTCCCTCACAGTTCTGGAGGTCAGAAGGTATCAGCAAAGCCGTACGCCCTCTGGAAGCTCTAGGAGAGAATCCTTCTTTGCCCTTCTTGCTTTGGGGAGCTGTTGGCTTTCCTTGGCTTGTGGCTGCATCGCTCTCCCTGCTTTGTCCTCACATCACCTTCACCTCTGTGCGTGTGATGTCTAATCTTCCTCTGCCCCTCTCTTATGTGGACAATTATGATGGTATTTAGGATGCATCCTGATAATCTAGGATTAACTCCTTATCTGAAGATCCCTAACCTAATCACACCTGTAAAGGCCCCTTTTTCAAGTAAGATAACATTCACAGGTCCCAGGGATTAGGACCTGATACTTTCCATGGCTACCTTGCAGTCCATTACAACCACTTTTATCACTATGATAAAAGTATTTTAAGCAAGTATAAGCCTCAGCATTTTCCATCTGTAACTTGGAACCAACAATGACTATTTTACAGTGTTGTTTTGAGGTTTAAATGAGATATTAAAAGATCCCAGTACATAGTAAGTGCTCAATAGATTTTAGTTACATATCCTGCCTTCAAGTTTAATGACCTCTTGGGTTCTCAGTATGTTACTCAGGAACAGGCTTTTAATCCTTCCTAACTTTATTTTTCTGAATCTTTATATGCATACCTAGGGATTAAAATACTATTGCACAACATCTTTCAAAGGATCAAATGAGATAATATATGTGAAAATGCTTTGTCAACCAAAGACTGCTATAAAAACGTTAAATTGCTACCATCTACTATTATTATGAATTTATGTTAAAATTGTGGCCAAGTGTAAGTTTTAGATATTCTTCCAGTCACCTGCTGTTTAGTCAAGTCTCTTTCAGTGTATATTTGTTTAATTGATTTTTTGAAACCAAATGTAGTATTTTGTGTCCTGTTAAATTTAGTCTTGTTTGTCTTCGACCAGCATCCTGTCTGTTAATTTTCTTTGAGTCTTTGAGGGTTATTTATTGGTTAAGTTACCACTTAAAGCTGTGAGGCTCCTGCAGGCAGGCACATGTTAGATTATAATGCCTGGAGGGTTCAAAGAGTCTGAGTTCTAAGTTCCCCACCATCACCACCCCCACCTCACCTCCTGACTTTCCTTAATTTGAGAAAGTCATAGAAGTCCCCCAACTTAATCTTTTTGATTGAATATACCTACTCGAGCACTAACTGGCTCTCAGTTCACCAGAATCTGAATTTTTCTAAGATTTGATGGCTCTGTATAAAGGGCTCAAAATAAAAAAAAAAACAAAAAAACCCATAGTACAAACACATATTCAGGGACAAAGCAATCAGAAAATTCTCTTTCATTTTCTTAATGGAAGGCCAGAAAAGCATTTGTTAGTGTCAGATGTCTGGATTTTTAAAAGCTTTATACACCCCCTTACCCCCACACACACACACACACATCCTTCATCATGTGCTTAATATGTCATGGGTCTTAATTTTTTTAAGTTCCTGTTTGTTATAGCATTTGATTTAATGTTTGAGTACCTCCATTACTTTTTAATACCATCCTTTTAATAATCACACACTCACACACAGAGAACATACATACATACAAGCAGAACCCTATTAATGCAATGTCTTCAGCAAGGATTAATTTTTATAACTCAGAAATGAACAGCTACAGCTCCCATCACAGCTTGTCACATTTGTATGGCAACAGAAACTGTAGTGCTTCAGTCTGACCTGGGGGTTTGGAAGCACTGAAGTTTATTAGGCAAAGCTTTTACGACACCCTCATTTGCAGGGATGTTTCCATTAGAGCCACAAAATGTCCTCTGAATGAAGAAAATGGGAATAGCAGTGAGCTTGTCAATCTTTGTTCTTTCAAATGTAGCATTTCACAATTTTGTTATCTGCTATAAAAACTTAGCGAGACAAGAGTCTGATGAATATCTTTCAACTCTTATTAGGATCAAACTCGGCAGTCTGTATCTTGTCAACCGTCAACCTTCTGTATTCATGAAGAGAAACAGATCACCCCTGAAATTGTTGAGAATATGTAAGATGGTGGCTAGATAAAGATTATTGTGCAACAGTCGAATATGTAATGGAACCTACTGGCAATTTGAAATAATGTGGCATTATAAGCTGCTCATTATTTCCCTCCAGAAAGGTATCTGGCAGGTAGTTGAATAGGCTGTGAATCCAAGCTTAGGGAATCTTAAACCGTATTCTGTTCAAGAGGGGAAAACACATGGTTCCCTGTGTTTGGGAACAGCTGTTTAAAGATAGGGCTCCTCATCTTTCTTAGGCTAACTCTGGAAATAACTTTCACTCTCCTTTGGGGATGCCTCTTGCATCCATCATATTGGTTTGAGTCGCTATAGATCCTACTGTCAGGCCGCACGATGGATCCTTTTACCAGGAAAAACTTCTAAATTGAGCAAGAAGAAAGAAAGAGAGAGAAGAAGAGAGAATTTTTCTTAGAGAGCTCTCATATAGTTATAATAGCTGGTCATTAAGATTCCCTTAATAAGATGGAAGGACAGAAATTAGAACAAAAATCTAAGTCCACTCAGACCCCTTCCTATTTGCCTTTAGACATTTGCAGATAGTGTAAAAATCAGGACATTGGAAGTACAATTGTCCTACACTTAAGGAGAAAAATGAAAGAAAAAGAATGACAAAATCTTAAAGGCAACCTAAAATTTTATGTCCAAAGAACTCAGCTTGGAAACAGCTACCGTGGAAGCTCCAAAATATGGTCAGACAGAAATGTGGCCTAACCTAGGGTCCTACCAAGCTGCTGCCAGCTCTCAAGGAAATCATAACCTAAAATTAAAAGGGCTATTATGAGGAATGTGCCAATTAGGGAAAAAATGGGGTAAATTAAACTGATACTGATATGGTTAAAACAAAGGTTTAGTACAGCACTGACCAAGGCTGAATAGGCCAAGCTGACCCCCTGTTGGCCTTCCAGTATTCAAGGGCCCCAAAGGTCTGCTCTATTTACCCCAGAGTGGAGAAATTTTAAAGACTGAGAGGAAGAGATTATGGTGAAAACCTGACCAGCAATCACTTGGGGCAGCAGTCAGGTTGGTTAAATCTAGTTCAAGATTGATAACAGGGTCAGGGTCCCTGGGCTTGACCCCTTGCTGGGGACCCAAAGCCTTTTATTCAAAAAGTGGGTAAAATGGTCAAGAGATAGAAAAGAGCAACTTCCAGGACTCTTTGATATGGAAATTCATAAACTGTGGTACCAAAACCCATTGGTGAAGCCATGACTCAGGCTATATAATACAATTAGATTAAAAGAATATGGAAATGTAAAGATAGATAAGATTATGAAAATTGGAATGTTTATGTCAACTTTAATTAATTACACCTCTTTTACCTGATTGTCTGGTGGAAACAGACATTGCGTCTCATTGGGGAACTGGGACATGAAGATTGTCTTCCTTTTGGCTATCAGAAAGACTCTAGCAAGTAGTAACTTTTTGTGCCCTCTTGGGCCCATGGAATTGTTTAAAAATGCCAGAAATATTTACTGTTTGCCCCAGATGGAACCTGACAAGATATTTGAAAGGATTTAATAATTTTGTATCAGAAATTTGGCCAAATTGGAAACTAATGTCAGAGCCTAATAGGATTTTCTTTTTAAGCTCCTTCTGTAAGCTAAAATAAAACTATGTATCCACAGGATGTATGGAGACAAATTAGAGATTATGGAGTTTGACAGGTAAGCCAACCTATGATGTCACTTAAGTTTTAACCCAGTTTTTTGTTTGTTTGTTTGTTTTTAGCTGAGCCATCCTGCCACCTGTTGGCAGCTCAGCGGCTGCTCAGCTCGGGCCGGGACTCGAACCGCTGTTGCTCAGAACTTAAACTCTTGAGCGAGCTCTTAACCAACTGAGCCACTTGGCCGGCCCCTTAACCCAAGTTTTGAGAGCAATTGTTATCTTACAAATCTTGGTGAAACCAGAAATGCAGTTCTAGAAGAGTTCAAGCCACCTCACTTTATCATCCCCAATTCCTAAGACTGAAGAAAAAAATGGGAGACTAAGATTTTTTTTAAAGCACAAATTGATTCTATGGCTCCAAGATTCCCTTGCCAAGGATAAATACAAATCTTAAGTACTTTCTCCACAAATATTAGTAAAAAAAAGCTTTAGTCACCTATACTGATAATCTTAATTTATTCTGCTAGAAACACAATTTGGATCCAACCATTCCTTTACATTATCTTAACTGTCCTGTAGCAGTAATTTTAAAATAAAGGCTGAAAGGTTTCTGTTCATGAAGTCTGTTTGCATGTTCATGTGTGCTTTGTGGTGTTTTTTACCTCTGAACGGTATTGTTGATTTATAAAAAAAAAAGAAGCTCTATTAAATTTGCTTAAGCAAATAAGCACTTATATGAGAATTCTTAAAAATATAACAAACTAATCCAAATGCTTTTCAGAATCATGTGATCTGGAAAAATATTTGATATTAAAGCTGGTTTGCATTTGGTTTAGTTAAATAGGCATAGCTTTAGAATAATCAGCATTTAATAATACTTTTATTTTACTTGTATTTATTAGTCAAATAAGTTCATGTTATCTCTGTTGCAAAATTTGTCAGCAAGGAAAACAACTTGGTATGATAAAATTTTCATAAGTAATCTAAACTTAATTGTTAGGAACAGCTAACTTAAATAAGTAGGATAAATAAGTAGGTTCATCTATTTTTTGCTTATTATAGAGGTGCTAAAGATATTTGGGCCTATTAATAAACATGTCTTGTGCAACATTAAAAAATTGTGCTATGAGGAATTATATTTCTAGAAACTATTAAATGTGTTCATAAATGTATAAATCTAAAGAATACTGGTGTAACAGGCATTTCATAATTGCTTCTTTTTTATTAATTAAGGGATTTAAAAGTTAAGAATTCTAATATATGTGATTAAAGTTACAAACTTAATAATAATAAGACAAATAACTGTGTATATAAGAAAAGTAGGATGTATTTTAGTTTTTTTTAAAAAGCTAAAGATATAAAGATATATTTTTGAGAAAAAAGAAATTTTGTCCTAAAGTAAGGCTGGTTGTTTCAGGATGGGAAAAAGGAAAAACCCAGGCAAAAATATGAATGTAAAAAGGAAAGTTGTGGGTTTGTGGAAACTGGACCTTGGGAAAGGAATTTTAATCAAGGCAGTGAATTTAAATATCAAAAGTAAGCTGATACAAAATTAGAATTTGGTTTTCTTTCTCTGCTAAAAGGACTCCTGGTCTGCTACTGATACTGTGAAAAGGTTTTTTTGCCTAGAAAGCAAAGATTTTGTTTTATTAAAATTAATTTTCTGTGTTTTACGTTGTTTTAATCAGGTTCTGGATTACTTAAGAAAATCGAAACTCCTTAATAGTAAGAACTAAGTTTTGCTAACAATTATGTAAACTTCTGATTTTTTTTTGAAATCTTTTATTGCCACTTTGGTTAAATGGATAATTAAGTATTGCTTCGCAATGACTTATGATCTTATTTAGTTAAATGTCCAAACCTCTTGATACATTTTGGCAAGCTACCCAAATTTTAAATTATGAAGAATTTTGACCTGGGAATAACTTTGGGTTATACCAGAAGGGCCCTTGGAACACCTCAAAAGATTAGTTTTCGCTCCTTACAAAAAACGAAATATTAAACTAATTAGGCTTATTTGGGTGTGTTGAAATTAGATGGGAAGCATTGTCAAATAAAAAACAACATTGAGCCTCCTTTATGTTGTATTTGTATATGTTATAAGTGTTCCAGAAATATATGTGAAATTGCTGAAAATCTGAGATGTCGACAGATGTCATAAAAACTGAGGGACACACTAAAACAACTAAACCTGAGTATCAGATTGTAGAACAAGTGGATGAAGTCCATTCTGTTTTTGCAAAACTGACCCATTGTTGCCAGACTTTTGCCATCCTGATGTTCTTGTAACATAGCAACAGCCTGTTCCTGAATCGGAGAAATTAAGATGGGTAAGTAGTGACTGCAAATTCAATGAATATTTGGAGCTATGGGAAACCTAAGAAGGTCGCTTGGTTCTTTCCAGCTCCCTGACACTTTTTTCAGTTTTTGCATCCCTTCGTCTATCATAGTACATTTAACTGCAATTTTATCTTGTTGTCCCTGTTGTATGTATGTTTTTTTTCCGGATGAGTTGAAGCTTTCCCCTGCTACAAGTCTGATGTCCTCTCGGTGGCAAAGAAACTGTCAGGAAATGTGTTTCCCACTTGAGGTATACCTTCCACAATCTCTAGTGATTGAGGCACCCATTTCACTGAACAAATATATGAGGCTTGATGGACAGCCTTGCAAACTTCTTGGAATTACCACTGACCTTATCACCCTCAATTATCAGGCAAGGTCGAGAAAACTAATGGGAAAACTGGATTCAAGCAGAACAAGTTTAATTACACAGGGCTGAACTGATGAGAAAGGTTATAACTTTATGATTTTATTTGAAATATTGCTGATTTTTAAAATCCCTTGTTTTCCAGATATAAGGATTTTTTTTTCTTTCTCTTAAACTACTAGAGACTTAGCAATTTGGTAAATTACGCCTTTGTAAGTAATATTGAAACTTTTTTTTTTCTCTCTAATTGATCCCTCCAAACTTTGGAAACTCTCAATGAGTGAGTATTTTTATGGCACTATGTTTGCGTAAGTTCAATAAGAACCTGTTCTCTTTACAACGGGACACAATTGAAAACTGGTTCTATTACAAGACTTTGACTGGAATGTCATATCTGAGAGAGATATGCATAGGCTCAGGTATGATCACAAAGCTTTAAGGAGTTAATACTGACTTTGGAAGCCAATGAAAGCCCCTTGGAAAAACAACCTGGTACCTTGCTTACGTGATTCACAGTCGTCCTTCCAGGTACAGAATGAAGGTTGCTTACTGGGAGATGCAAAGAAAGAAACTCAGGTTATGCTGGGGATCTCAAGAAGAGAGGAATTAACCCCAATAGGTATTGCAGGTGAAGTCTGAAAGTAAGTATGTGGCTTGGCTTCTTGGCCTCTGGCTTGGCTTCTTGGCCTCAAGAGGCCTTTTTGAGTTCAATCTGAAGATTTGCTATGAAAAATTCCAGCAAAGAAAATTTAAAAGAGCCTATGTGGTTAACTACTATTCTTGCTGGGCTGATACAAATAATCAGGCCAAGTTGATTGGAACTAGATTTATTTTGCAAATAAATTAGTCTTAATTTGGTTATCATTGATAAAAATGGGGGTGATTTTAGAGAGAAAAATTGTTTCAATAGAAACTGTAATATACCTTTATGTATATTAGATTCTAGTGCTGTTCATTGTCTTTTTGAGTTAAAAAAATTTTTTTTCTACCTATAAACTAGACTGGATCCTGAATTTTTCTAGTGTTTTTTTTTTTTTTTTGATAGTTGGCTGCAACCCTCTAAACTAACATTTTCATTTTCCCACCCATTGTCTTGGACTCATTAAGACTGCCCATTTCCCAAAGCCATGCATGTGAATGCAGGACAACCTGATACAGACTTCAGAGAAACCACCACAACAGCTCATCTGTGGACAATCTTTTGTGTCTGTTCCAAAAAATCACCAGAGACATTCAAACTACACAGACTAAGAGAATCTATCAGATTGTAACTCTCTTCTTCACTCCATCTGAAGATGACTCAAAACAGACATCTAGAAATCTTCTTGACAACCTGCCTTCAGAACTTAGAACCTGAAATTATAGAACCTTTGTTTTCCTTTTGCTTCCACAGAGATACCTGTTATTAAATACTGGATTGCTTATACCACAGGCTTAACTTTGGGAGCCTACCTGCATCACCACCTCCTGAAATGAGAAACCACTGTTTAACTGAACTGACCTTTTCTCAAGACTTGAGACTGGTTTAATGAGATATGAAACAATCTACCAACCCAACTTCTGGAATGTGAAACTTCTAGGGAAGTCTCAGAGGGGGGAACTATGGGGGTCCAGGATGAGTCACACCAACCTGTGCCTCTGGGGTGTGCAGACTGTTTGGCGCTAAAGGCAACTTTAGCTGCAGGATCAAGAGAAACTTCTGCCTTCCCCACTTTGCCTTAACTATCTAGAAGAATTTGAATTAGCGGCCTTGCTCATAAGAGATTATGAGAGATAACTTCTTTTGACCT
This sequence comes from Hipposideros armiger, assembly GCF_001890085.2. Lineage (NCBI taxonomy): Eukaryota > Metazoa > Chordata > Mammalia > Chiroptera > Hipposideridae > Hipposideros > Hipposideros armiger. The sequence continues at coordinate 1,141,430 of NW_017731708.1, forward strand.
ACCTGTAGGGCAGAGCAAACTTCTATTTGCTGAAGTTCTGCTCTTCTTATCACCCTGCAATGATTTTTGAAGCCCCCAAGGCACCATACCTCATTCCTAGTTCAGGATGTGTTATATACCCATGTTCCCTTTCTACCTCTGAACCTCTTGTGCCTGTGGGGTCTCTGACTCTCTCTCGTGTATGTGGGGTTCCCATAAATGTATATGTATTAAATTTGGTTATTTTCTCTTGCTAAAAAAAAAAAAAGAAGAAGAAGAAGAAGAAAAGAAAGAAAATTGTTGAGTTTATACAGTAGCCTTAAGAAAGATTCATGAAGTGTGTCATGTTATCCAGTCTCAGAGTGTTAGCTCTCAGGGGCTCCTAGCCTTGGATAAAATTCCATAATGATTTTTCCATTAATCATTTGATCAAATGCACTGACCTTGTAGATACCAGCTAGATTAAACAGGTTATTCTTCCCCATGAAAGACATCTAGAAACATGTTTTACAAAACCATTTCTTGGGGGCTATTTTTCTTTTCCTTTAATTCATGGCTGGCCATACGATGATTGGCTGAACATGAAATATTTAGATACTGGTTCCTTAAATATTCCAAACTGACTCAATTTTATAGGCTGAATTTCCTGAATTAATCAATTATGTTGCTGTCATCCAATTATTTTGCTGTCATCCACTCTAAAAGTATGAACTTTTACAATAATGCTTCTAATTCCTTTGAAGCTTTTGATGCAATCTATGTTTTAAAAGGTGCCTAGAGCAGTTAAGAATGCAAATACATATTAGAATATAAATTCCATATTTCACATTACATTATTAGATGTATTTTTCAAATGGTTTAAAATATTAGTGGAAACTACTTCAGAAGTTATCAGTATTGTTTCCCAAATCTTAAGCTTGGTAATGAGAGAAGAGGGAAACAACCAATTAAGAATGCTTTCTGTATGCATAGGCAGGATGTTTTGTGTGTGGCTGGGATCGTGGTCTCACAGCACCGAAAAATGGAGACACGGACCAGAGAGAGGCAAAGTGTGCAGTCAAGGACAGTTTATTAGAGTAAAGAGATACAACTCTCTACAAGAGAGGGAGCATCCGAAACTGGAGTGCCCGCTGACTAGCAGGGAGGCTTCTGTTTATACGCTTTTCCTAGCTTATCTGGGGAGAAAACTGGCACCTGCTTGAACAGGTTCGGATTTATTAAGTTGGCCATTTCAGCCTGAGGAGACTTTTTAGGATAGTTTTAGTTGCCTCAGGGTGAAATTGATGTCCCTGGTCTGGTAGGAGTAAATTGTCTCAAGGCTGTAGCTTTTGGGGCCAGGGATGAGGGCGGAGTCCTTGGAGATATGTTTATCTTTTGTTCATCCACCTGGGAATTTCTAACTGCCTAATTGTTACACTAACTAACCTGTCTTACTATGAAGAAAGTAAGATGAAAATAGAAGAAAAAATCAAAACAAAAGCATAGTCCTGGCTCTCAAGAATTTATAAACAGTAAGAAGAAAGCATAGCTATCTTATTTTACCTTTGCATAGGAAAAGAATAACAGCACTTTTACTTCAGGGTCAAGTGAAAACCAAAATAAGTATTTTGAAAGCATTCATTTAAATAAGATCATATTTATAAACATCCACAATAATGATGCCTGTTGTTTTCTGAGTTACAAAGATGATAAAATGTAATCACTAAATGTTAGCAAGATGAAAGCCCAAATCTCCAGGAATGCTGTAGGAATTTTTTTCAAAATTCCATTTGAAAGAAGAACAATGGAAGTTTATCTACTAGATAACTTAGTTGCTTGAATTTTTAAACTAGAAATGTCTGCATCTCTGTCTCCTAAAGCATGGGCTTAAAGGAGACATTTCCTAGGCAGTCGCGCTGATAATTATAGTATTGAAACCTACATTGTCCTTTGGCCAAACTTTAAAATGAAACGTTTGGAAGATTAACATATAAGGTGGCCCTGATTGTCTTCCTATCTTTTCTCACCAATTTATAGTCCATCAAAAGGAGCTACAGTTTGCTTCCATATAGAAAACAAGTTTTCTAACAAGTCATCATGTAACACCTATGTAAGACTAAGCCATAAGTTTTAATCCTAGTAGACTAAGAGTAGCTTTAGTAGTACACTTTCGACTACTTAAGGCTTTCAAAGGAAAACATTCAAAAGAACCCCCAGTGAGTCAGCAAAGACTTTGGAAAGATTGTGTATATTTTTAAAGCATATTTTAAAAAATCACGTACAAGGGAAAAGTGTAGAACGTGTACCCACAAGAGCTAAATTTAAAAAATGTGCGTAGCAGTGAACACATGCATAGCATATGGATGCAGCTGACGGGAAAGTTCCTGGCCGCCATTCAAGACACCACTCACAGCAGATGCACCATCATAAATCTGAGCTGCACAAGCCACATCCCCATTTGTGAGGTTCCAGTCAGTTTTCTTCATATCCAGTATGGCTGACACACATGAGGACTTCAGCTTTCATTCTAGTTAAAGGCAAGAGAAATTCCTGCATGAAAAAGCCAGAGTGCACATATCCCAGATAAAGAGGTACTCTTTCAATCCTTAACTCTCACAAGACATTGTCAAGGAAAGTCTCTGGTGCCTTTTCATTTTCAGCTTTTTTTGCCTAACAGATTTTGTGCAGCAATCTGTCATCTGATAGTGCAGTAAGGATGAGCATAATATTAGGGTAACCTTTATTACTTTTCCTTTAAGGCCCCCCCCCAAAAAAACTTTTTAGAAATTTATTTGCTGGTGGGGGTTCTTGGATTTTCACTTAAAATTTGGGCATGCTTTTAATATTTATAAAATATGTAAGCATTTTACAACTCAGTATTTTATGAATCAAATAAAATATTTGAATCACCTCTATATGAACCTACTAGTTTATTAGAGTTTTCTCTTGATTGATTCAATAACTGAAGGCTTTTATTAAAAAAGGCACAGTAGTTACTGGACCGGCAACTGGGATAATGTGCTCTATGAACAAATCAAATAGATGGCCATCTTGGGTCCTTTGCTAGATGGGTAGAGCAGATGTTGGAAAGGAGGAGCCTGCTTTGCAAAAATCCTTTTGACAATAATTTGATAACTTTGGCAGAATTGAATCTGCTAATTTGATTCTTAGATTTCTAGGTGGTGGAACAGTACCAGATGCCTCACAAAATATTAGCATCCATGTTTAACTGCTCCTCATCACATCCTGTTCACTCCTCTTTGGGGAGCTTCATATTAAATTAGATGCAGCTGTTGAGTGAAAGATTTCTTTCATGTTCCCATTTAGTATGAAAACAACAGCAAAAATAAACATTCAGTTCCCTAACTTTTAGGAATTCTTCCTTTGGTTTAAATTTTTTTTTTTTGAATGTAAGTGGGGTGTTTTGATCAAGGTACTGTTTTAGAGACAGACAATCTAACTAAAAGAGACAGACATCGCCTGGAGACCTCCTCAATGACCCCCCCCCACCCCAACTCCAGTAAAACTCAACTAAATGTGCCTGAGGTGGTGCTTTTTGCAAATAAGTTGTCTTATTTTAAAAATTATATATTGGTATGTTATTTTCCCTAATTTTGACAATTTTTAATCACATTTTTAGTTCATTTAATGCATTTGTTGGTTACTAGGTTTCAAAAGAGAAGAGAAAGCACTTGGAAAAAAATGGAAATTTTATCCCTGGTCTATATTATACAGCTTCTGATATATTTTTAGATGCCAACTAGTAATGTCAGAGTAACAGCTGTTAAAATGATCCTTATCTAACACCCATAAGGGGATGGCGATTTCCCCAGAGTTTTGTGTGCATACCTGCTTGATAATCAGCGAAAATTGATTCTCCTTTCTCTCTTCTTCTTTTCCAATTCCCTGAGTTTTCTTTTCTTTGGTCATGGTCTTGCCAGTTGCTGTTTTTCAGCTCCCTGCAGTGGAATTATGGGAAATAGGAAGGCCAGTTGACAGTTCATGCTAATGTGGCCCAGACTTTGGGATAACTTGCTTTGGAGTCTGTTTTCCAAGTTATATTTGCCTGTAGATACAAAGTGCTCTGAGGTGCAAATCTAAAAGGGGAAGCCTGGAATCGGGTCTTTGTTTGGGGGCCTTTTAAATCTTTGAAGTCATTAATAATTTATTGATGACCTGTGGAATAAAAAATGTCTGGTTTCACTGGTTCTAGCGAAAAATGTCTTTTCCCTTCAGATCGGTCTCAGTGGAGCTGCCATTTCCCGTTGACTCTGAGAGACAAGGCCAGTGCCAGATTGCCATTTAGTTTAACTCAATGGAAATGAGGCAAAATCTAACCATGACTAAACCTTTATATCCAGCAAAAGAACACAGGGCAATCAAGGAAGCCTGCTGCTGTCCTAGGAGGACTGACTGGTGCTGGGTTTGCAAGACATGTTAGGCAAACAGAGAGGGAGTCCCCAGAAACACAGAGGTGACAAACACCCTTACAATTAATTTATCTAGGACTTTCATTATGCCAGAATTGAAGCACTTACATTAAGGAGGCTGTGGCTAGCTTTCATTACCAAGAAAAGGTAAACAGAGAAACTAACCCACAAGCCACCAGAGGAAAAGGTAAACAGAGAAACTAACCCACAAGCCACCAGAGGAATAACCCACCACAAGCTCTCAAGAGAGGTCTAGCTCAGTGGACTGTTCCAGCTGTCTTCCTTTCTTGGCTTCTATGTGGCTGTTGTGGGAACACATACATACACCTTTATCAACATAGGTATTACAATTTTCCTACTAAGTTTCTTGTACAGGACTTAGAGGAAAGAGAAATTATCATCAACATAAACTGTTCTCTTTCTCTTTCTCTGGTTCTGCCTCTCTCCCCCTCCTTCCCTCCTCCCTTTAGTTAATTCTTAAATTAACTAATTTAAATGAAGCTATTTAAAAAGGTAAATTTATTTAGAGTAATAACTTTTTTCATTTGTAAATATCTTTTACATCACTATAAAAGCACATTTTACATATCAATTTTACAGATAAATGTTAAAATTTCATGGGCTCCCTAAAACATGTTTGTTAGTCTTCTATAAATTCTATAGTATAAGTAATATGTGTAACAATGTAGACATGATCATTACAAGCACCTAGCCCTGAAGGTGTATAACATGGTTCCAGCTTTGTGGGTTAGATTTTAAATTTCCAGAAATCTTCTTGCTCACAAGTCTAATTTCTATTAAGCACCAATTTAATTTCTTCCAGGTCTCAGGCCTGTGGCTTCAAGTCAATTTGCCAGGCTGCTGGTGTTGTATTGATTAAGAAGTTATATTCTTAAAAACTTTTCAACTAATGCAAATTTATATTTATTAGTTAGCTGGATGGGGTAAGAATACTCAGCATGTTGCCCAAATTTCAGTTTAGCACTTTATTTTGCAAACTCTTTTACATTGCTATTTTTAAAAATTATTTCTCACAACAGTCCTGCAAGATAGGCTAATGCTGTTGTCCAGAAGCTGTCTAAGTTTTAAAAAGGGTACATGATGTGTCCTGAGACAGTGGCAGAGCCAAAATTAGAATTCACAGTTTCTGGGGTTCAAGCAGCCATGCCTTGTCACCCATCTGGTGTATCCGTTCCCTTTCTTTAATTATATTGTTTTGGTGCCATCACAGAGTCACAGATTAAGATAAAACAACACAGTTTACTTGGAAATGGAGTCCATGTCCATAAAGGCAGAGTCTGGTATTTAGCGGCCTGAGTGGTGCTTCACATAGGTTGGTTGCTCCCATCTCTTCGGAGCCCCCTAGACAAATGGCTCCTCCAGAATTCATTTCTAGTCTTCTTCTGACTCAGGCTATTCCAACTAGATCATTTAGTTCAATTCCTCGTTTTGCAGAGAAGGAAAGTTAGTTCTGGAGAGATTAAGGGACTTGCCCAGAGCCTCAGGACAAACTTGGATCTATATCAGGAGAAGAACCCAGGTCTCCTGATTCTGGCTTCAACACTCTGGCCCTTAGACCATCCTTTTTCTCAAGGCTGGCTCCTAAGCCTCTTTGCATGGAATTAGAAAATGAACAGAGGTATTAGTCAGTGTCCACACAGCATGAGGTTGGGAATGAAGCCCAGAGCTTGACATAACTTATAGATGGAGGATGAGATTAAAGTCAAAGAACTGGTGAGTAATGTTTTCTATTTCACCAAGTAATACTATTTGTTGTGTAACTAGAATTATGACTACAATCCAGAATGAAATGGAGACTTCAAACTGTTATTGTAAATAGCCAAACCAAATCAATAATCCAGGCCTCAAATAGAACTTTGTGGTCTGAATGTGAGGGACACATTCTAAGTAAATTCTATTCTTCATAACAAAGGTTATTATGTAAAACCGTTGGGTGAGAAGACTCAATTTAGAAAAAATAAGCCTTTACAACACATTTGAAGATATATTCTGGGAATATAGGGTTTCCCACACTTCAGTCATTCACATACCACCGTCACTATTTTTACCATATCTATGTTTTTGTTAAGTCGATTTTTTAATATAAATAAATGTATGAAAAGAGGAAAACTTTATAAAACTATGAAAAAATGGTAAGCCATTATTATTTGCCATAAAATAGTAACATAAATTTGTAATTATAAATTTTTAAAAAGGTATATCTGTGCCCCCGTGATGACCATCTCATGTATGATCAGAGGTGTGTGTACTGTGCCTTGGGAAACACTGATCTAGGCTAGCAGTTATCAATATTTTTTAGGGGTGGGCAGAAATGATTCAGGAACCACTTACACTCATAAAAATTATTGAGAACCTCCAGAGATATTTTATTTATGTGGACTATATCTATAAATACTTGCTACATTAGAAGTTAAAACTAAGAAGTATTTAAAATACAAGGTCAGACCATTAAGTTCGCGAACTCATCCTAGAAAAAGTGCTACATACCTCATTGCTGAATATTACTACAGTCACCTTTGAAATACTCCCATTGGGAAGCTATGCACCAACGCCAGTACCTAGTCCACCCTTCAAAGCAATTTTGGAACTCTTTTGCTGTAATAGCCATGAGAGCTGTCATCGTATTACCCTCGATGTACTGAATGTCATCAAAATGTCTTCCTTTCAATATTTCCTTTATCTTCAGGTAAAGAAAAAAGTCATTGGGGGCCAGATCAGGTGAGTAAAGAGGGTGTTCCAATGCAGTTATTTGTTTACTGGCTAAAAACACCCTCACAGATAGTGCCGTGTGAGCTGGTGCATAGTGGTGATGCAAGAACCATGGATTGTTGGCAAAAAGTTCAGGTCGTCTAACTTTTTCACGCGGCCTTTTCAGCACTTCCAAATAGTAAACTTGGTTAACTGTTTGTCCAGTTGGTACAAATTCATTATGAGCAATCCCTCTGATATCAAAAAAGGTTAGCAACTTCTTTGCAACAAGTTCGTGAATTTAATAGTCAGACCTCAAATGTATTTATCCATTTAAAAATAAATCCATAATGTGGTAACATAAATATCACAGTTGTCATTAACAATAACTCTAAAAAACTCCAAAGCAAAAACATGTATTGAGAATAGCGGCATTGTTTTACATTTTTGTAAATTAATGTCTTGCTTAATAGAAGATAGTTGGGTTCTCACACTGGTGTCTGCATTCACTATGTTATAAAATATTGTTTTGGTTGAAGTTTATGAAGAATATCTGGCTTCACACAGATATGTACTTGGAAAAGAGAAGTATATTTTAATAGTCTTTCTAGATAATTGTAGATATTCTTCTTCGGTAATATACCAAAGCTCAATAAGATATAGAACCTGAAATCAAATCAATGAACTTTTACTTTAGAATCTGTTGGTCTACCTTCCACTTTGAATGAATCTTTTACCCATTCATGATTTTGTAAAAGCATATATCGGTCATTTGGAAACTATTATTTCACTGAGTTAAGTAGATCTTCCAAATTGTGGCACATTTCCTTACATAATATTTAAAAATCACATTTTAAACATCACCACTGGCCACATCAGGAAAATAGTTAAGTATTAGAAAGCTGTTAAGCTGTGGTGACAGATACAAGCTTTCCAAAATTCCAATTTTTCTTGGAAGTTTCAATTTTATCATTGGCAACAAATACTGAAAAAAAAAAAAAGGTTCTTTCCCTTGAATTGAAAGGTCCATTTAGTTCATTTTAAAGAAAATGTCATCAAATACCAATGTTGCAATAATCATTGTTTGTCTGTAATTCATACTTCACGAAATTGAAGTCTGTAAGCTGTGTAAGTCTTACCAGTAAACTGGTGCTCCATAAAAATGGCAGCTAGGTCAGCTTACACCTCAAGCTCACAGGTGCTTTTCCTTGAGACAACCATCATACTTTAGTATGAAGCAGACATACTTTATGTGTGCATCTTCCATTTTGTCATTCAAAATATTAAAAACACATGTATTCAAGGGTCAAGATTTAATAAAGTTAATAACCCTGACTTAATCAAGGACATTCTTCAATGAAATTGGTGATAGTTTTTATCTTGAGTTCATGGCGTTGAAAAATACGACTACAAGTAAAGTGTGTTTTCATTGCCTTGATTGATGAAAAGGGGTTAGTGGTTTTACCCACCATTGCTTTAACACCATCAGTGCAATAATCGACACTGGAAAAAAGGCAAATCACATCTTAGTTTTAGTATTACTGTGAAAATAGTTTTGATCTCACGAATTCCCTGAAAGATGCTTGTTGACACTCAGGGATCCAAGGCCACACTGAGATCTGGTCATTTAGGCCAACTCCTCATTTGTAATATTAGAGGGAAGGGGAAGGAGTATACACTAAGTACCTTATAAACATTGTGTTATGGACTGAATTGTGTCCCCCCCAAGTTCATATACTGAACTCCCAACTCCCCCCCAGAATGTAACTATTTAGAGATAAGGTCTTTAAAGAGGTGATTAAGTTAAAATGGAGATCATTAGGGCGGGCCCTAAACTAATATATGTGATGTCCTTATAAGAAGAGGAAGAGACACCAGGGATCAGCCTGTGCACAGGGTGATGACCATGTGACGAGGTGGCAAGAGGGCAGCCATCTGCAATGAGAGGCCTCGGGGGAATCCAACCCTGTCGGTGCCTTGATTTTGGGACTTCCAGCCTCCTGAAGTGTGAGAAATCAAATTTCTGTTATTTAAGCTGTCCAATCTGTGGTATTTTGTTATGGCAGCCCTGGCAAACTAATACACATTGCTATTTAGTCATCATAAAATCTTTGAAATACATATTATTATGCTCACTTTATGGAGGTGAGAGTAGAAGCTCAGAGAAGGTGGGTAATTTTCTCACACTCATGCAGGGAAGAAAGAGCCAAAATCCAAATCCAGGTGTGACCTTAAAGTCAGTGGTCACAGAGCCAGTGCATGAGTGAGCTTATACAGGACCTGGGGTCCAGTGCTCTGTGACAAAGGTGTGCCCTGTAAAAATGAGGATGTTATTTCCTATTAATGATCCTAATAAATAGGAAACCTGAATTTTCATAAATAATTGTATTACTAGTGCAATATAAACCAATTGCCCTAAGATATTGCCTTAATTAATGAGTTTGCAACAATTTATTTTTGCTCTCTGGACACTGCAGTTTGGTGTTTTGGCTTTTTTAGGGTTTTTTAAAATCTTTTATTGGGGAACTGGGGGAGGGAACAGCGTTGGGGAATCGGGGACGGGGAACAGACAAGTTGCTATCCTTTTTTTCTTCAGTCTAGTTGTGGAGGACATTGCTTTACTGTCCCATGTTGGTATTATCATTGCGCTCTTCCCAGGTGAGACAGATTGGTCGCCGGCCACTGGACAGCAGCACACAGTGGCTCTTGGCAGCTCACACTGGCTGCCAGCCACTCACAGTTGCTTATGGCAGCCCACTGCAGCCCCACTGCAGCCCACGCCGTCACCAGCGACTCACAGCAGCCCAGCTCCAGGTCCAGCTGTTGTTCACGATCTTAGCTGTAGAGGGCGCAGCATCACTTGCCCTAATGTGGAATCTGAACTGGGGCCCTGCTGCTCAGAGCTGGAGTCCCAAGCCAACTCTTAACCAATACGCCACTCGGCCGGCCCTGTAGTTTGGTTTAAAAAAAATAGTAAACATAAAAAGATAGAGACCAGCGTAACTAAAACACAGGATCTTCGTACAACTAAGACCTACAAAACCAACCACACCCTACTTGCTCTAATAAACATGTCTGTAGGAGCTAATACCAACATCCCAAATAAATAAATAAATGACCTAACACCTCCTCCTTGAAACTGGCCTCTTTCTGCCTGTCTCTGTAATGTGCTATTGATTGGCAATGGTTCAGCAGCCTGCTCTCTATAGGAGGATGACTTATTTCTCTACTTGGTGACTTGGTTGACCCCCCAGGAGGTGTGGCTAATAGTTCAGCATTAAATGGCTTTTAACAACTAGGTTTTATCCTAGAATCTCCCTCAAGTTCAGCAGTAATGAAGTAATTGTGTGTCTTGCCATAATAAATATGAATCAAAGTAAAGCCAATGCTCTCTTCCCGTGAGCACAGAGTATTTGGGGTTTAGATGGATGAGGAAGCTTTTGTGCAGTGCCCTGATCAGAGGAGGGCTGGAAGCTCCATCCTTTGGCAGAGAGCAACTCTTTTCCCTGTGCTGTATGTCATTTGCATTAGAATTTTGATTGTCAAGGATTTTAAGCTTTGTTGGTGAATTTCTAATCCTTTCTTTCAATGTTCCTGCTTCGGTTGATGTCTTATATTTTATGCATTTAGCATTAATTCAATCACTCCCAAAGGGAAAAAAAAGGTGCACACCTACTGAGTACCAAGCATAGCATTAGACTCCAGGGATCTTAGGATAAACAGGACATGGATATTTTGCTCTCAAAGAACTTCCGTTTCTTTTTTTAAGGTTCTTTTAATTCACAATGCATTGCATTCTCTTATTAGCCTATTTTATGTATACTATTTACTAGTACCAGGTAATATCCTATTTATTTATTAACATACTTATTGCCCATTTCCCCAACCAGAATGATTCTCCATGAGGGCATAGATCTTGTCTTCTTTGCTCACTACTGTGTTATCGAACCCAAAATAGTGCCTGAAACACTGTAGACATCCACAAAGAATGAGCAATCTACAGCTAGCAAACATTGGTACAGGGCACTTAATAAGTCTGAGTGATTTGAGAACATTGTCTTTCCTCCCTAAGGACACTAATCTTATGACTGAGTTCAGAAGACTGCATACTAGCTCACTTGTATACTTCTATTTTCTTAGAAGAGATCTTGGAATATCTGTTAAAACCCATCTGAAACTGACTTTCTAATGGTTGGAGTGATTTCCACAAATTCTCAGTGTAGTAAAATGCTTTCCCAAGAATCCCTTTGTCTTCATTCATTTGAGCTGCTGTAACAGAATACCATAGACTACATGGCTTAAACAACAAACATTTATTTCTCACATTTCTGGTAGTTGGGAAGTCCAAGATCAAGGTGTCCACAGATTTAGTGTCTGGTGAGAGCTTGCTTCTTGGTTCAGAGATGGCTGTTTTTCTGCTGTGTCCTCACATGGTAGATGGGGCAAGGGAGCTCTCTGGGACCTCTTTTATAAGAACCATTCATGAGGGCTGCACCTTCAGGACCTAATCACCTCCCAAAGTCCTTACCGCCAAATACCATCTCATTGGGGTAAAGTTTCAACATACGAATTTTAGGGGATGAAAACATTCAGTCGATAGCACCCTTTGAACCACCTCCTTGAGTTGAAAAAATAGAAAACATTTCACGTTATAACCGTGTCCAGAAACATCTGCTGTGATGCTCTCACCTTGAATAACACAGTAGAATTTAACCAACTTGTCAAATGGTTCTTGAGGAAAATCTCTGTAGAGATTATCTTTAACATTTTGAGAAATTCTACAATCAGAATTGGCTTCTTGCTTGCACATGACTTCTGTGGCAAAAATTCTGTTTTCTGAGGCACCATCTCTTCACCCTCTGAGGAAGATACTTCTCCCCATAATTTCTGGTATTGGAGTAAGAAAAACATCTGGTGCCGAGCGATATGATTATATACTCCTGGACCTTTGATTTATAGCCTTGAATGCACACAGAACATGTGTGTGCACACATGTGTGCATGCAGGCATTGTGTGGGTGGATGGAGAAGTAGGGGTTGGCCTTTTGCAGAATTCAATTCTGTGGCTTTTCCACATTGGGCATTTCCTATGTTTGGCTGACCCACATGGTAAGAATACTTTGCATCTATGATGGCTTTGACTGCTGAGAATGTTATAGTGAGTTTCATGAATGATGCCTTTTTCTTGGACTGTTAAATATGTAGTTAGGAGGCACTCATAGACATTTTTTGTGTGTGTCTGCATATGAGATGCTTCCATAGCATGCCATATATATTCCCAAGCTTCAGTGTTGACAGATGGTGCTGCTCTGCAATATAAGCAGCAATGTCCTCACAAGACTATTGATTTTGCTTGTGAAATATAAATCCCTAAACAGTGGCTGGTGGGCTGGTGAGAAGTGCTTCTTTAATAATTCAATAATTTCATTAAATGATCTTATCCTAAGTGAAACAGGAATGGCGAGAGACCGGACTGGACTGCATTTAAGTCTCATATAAAAAGAACATGGTCTCCTTTATTCATGTTTATCTATGTTGTTTGCTTCAAGATAAACTGAAGTCTTTCAGTATATAAATCCCAAGAAATAGGGTAAATGACATCAGATTTTTCACTGTGTCTCACAGCAGCCTTTTCTGCTCAGTTGGCCCAAATTCAAGGCAATGGCTTGGTTCATTTGCTTACTAGGTAGACTTGAACATTGATTTATTTCGCCTGCTGCTATTTAGCTTTCTTTTTTCCTAGCAGGCTCTCATCTTAACAGAGAATGGACTGTCTGTAGGGTGTAGAAGCTAAGATAATTCCAGCATAGAACTTTATTACAAGGTAGAACAACATATTAACCAAAGCCTTCTTTTTCTGATGTGCCAGAAGCAACACGACAAAAAAACTCTTAAGAAAAAAATACAAGCTGAAACTAATAGAAACACAACTAACAACCCAAGGATATCTTCATGCACTTGTGTATTTATTATCTAAGCAAAGTCTTATAGAATCAAATTGATTTATTTTACCTTGATTTACTTCAGAAAAGATTTAAAATATTAGCAAATTCATATATCATGCTTGCTTTTACAAAGGAGATGTAATTCTAATGTTTTGTATACTTAATTTGTTATCTTAATTAGAGACTCCTAGATCTTCAAAGAGATGTAATATATCTTAAAGTAATACAATTAAGAGTGAGTAAACATATGTATAATTTATTCATTTTGTCCAGTCTCAGAAAAAAACAATTTTGGTATGCTAATGGATTTTAATGGGCAAGTAGCTATTAATTAAATAAATAACCCATCAGGCTGAAAAGTGAAATGTCAATACAAGGACAATCTACTAACATTGTTGAAGAATAGTAATTAACTTAGTCTTTAGCAGTGGCACAGATATATTTGTATTTTATTTTGTAGATATTTGTGTCAGCTATACCAAATTAATTAAATTAACAAACTAAACTGTTAGGGATCACCAAAGGCACAGGAGGGAGGCAACACCCCCCACCCCACTGATAAAGCTGCCAGACATCCTTTGGGGTAAAAATAACGAGCACCTAACCACAGGTTTCCTGATAGAGACAGGAGGTAGCAGAACTGTACAGGTCAATGTAAAATTTCTGCAGAAGTACCTGTTAACTGCTCATGTATGCTTGCAACTACCTGCCCCCCCACTCCCCCCCAACCCCAGCAAACTCCTGCAGGAAGCTGATGCCAGTTTTAGGCTCAGCCCTGACAGGCAAATAAAGCTCCTTGGTTTGGACATGTGCCTCAGACTTTAACTCCTCAGTGAACCTTTCATAAACCAACAGCTATTTAATAAATTCCTACAGTTTTCTTTGCTAAAAAAATTAGGACTAAAACAAGAAAGTAGACGACATCTAGATTCTTAGAGAAAATACAGTATAGGTGAGAGAGGCAAGACATGAGTAATTCAAAATATAATGGTTGTACATGTCACACATTAGAAATGTTTTAAGGCCTTACATCATCATTTACCATTTTTATCATAGTCCATCATACCTTTCTAACATTTGTTGAGGACTAATATGTAGGGACAAAATAGTGCTGAGATAAGGCCTGGGGAATATCAAAAAAGTGTAAATCCTGGCCTCTGTACAGAAAACCAATTATTTAATTTCGCAGATTGATTGCTAAATGAAATCTTTGTCAAAGTAGAAAGTCCCATAAATGAGAAGTGGAGAGAAAACTGAGGGCTAGAATGTTCTGACAAGTTTTGTGGAGAACTTGAACTTGAGGTATAGGTAGACTATGTCTAAACAAAGGAGGGGGAGGTGATGGCTCAGGTGGAGACAAAGACTGGAGCCAGCATCATCATGGGGCATTGAGGGTGAGGCTGGAAAAGAGATTTATGTCATTGGAACCACACTGTGTGGATTCTGAGGGTTGAGGAATTTGGACTCAGCTATCCTGAGAAGAGTGGCAGGATTAAAGTGGTTTTAGGAAGACTGATCAGGTGGAAGTGTGCCAGGTAGATTTCTGGTAGGGAATGGAGGGTAGAGGAAGTAAGACGCGCTGGGAGGCCCTTGTGAAAGGTTACAATATGAGCATACCTTCCCAAACCAGATCACAGACTTTGGAAGGGAAAGGAGGGAAAGGACAGTATCTTGCTTTTCATTTGTTTGTTTGTTTACATTCAGTCCATAATGTACACTACAATGTAATAAGCCCTTGTAGGGCCACTAAGTTTATGAGCTATTCTAAAGACAGGTGCTGACCTTGGCCTCCTGGAACAAGAGTGCCTCATGAATAAAACAAGTTAGAGAAACCTAGGGAAATTTGAGCAGAGGTCATTCTATAGCAAGGTGATAAATTTTGTGATTATTAGAGACTAGTCACAAGCAATCATTATTGAATTACCTGGTAATAACAACTGGAGGTGAACAAAATTTTCAGTCTAAGCACAGAGCAAATGCAAATTACTAGCTTCCTGGAGATCTGATCAAATAAAACTTAGGTTTTAATTAAACTCTGACCAAGTTAATTGAAAGTTACTGTATTGTGTGATAATTATCAACCAGAATGGTATTTATTTTGCTGTAGAATCCTGATTTTCTTTTCTTCTTCTTGTCCTGAAAATGCAGTAGTCTTTTTAGTCTCTTAATTATAGTCAGAGGCTAAAATATTAAGTTAGCAGAATGTATTAAACCGTAATTTAATAAGAACTCAATCATGAAAACCTAAATTTCTTTTTTTTCTCTAACTATATTTTAAGGTCTCAAGATAAATTTGACTGTGGTGCATCTATTTTTTTCATGAATTTTTTTAAATAAAATGTGGTAATAACAACTAACAATGCTAACAATAATGACAGCTGTCATTTCTCCCTGCAGTTTCAGTATCATTTTATGCTGTGTTCACAACTGAGTCATAATTGTCTATGTTAAAGGATCGTTCCTAGGTTTTATTTATCTTGTTCAGCAAATAAAGAAGCCTTTTAATTCAATTGGTTTCTTGGCTGATTTGCCTCTCAGTGTGATTAATCAATGGAAACTAGGGACCCAATTCACATTTTCACTTAAGTCGATAGAAATGTTTAGTGTGGCTGTGGTTGTTTAGAAGCGGATAAGATGGGGTCACTGACTTAAGGATCATTTCTTCTTGTTCTTGTCCCTTCACTTTATTTTCCCCCAGCAGGCTTTCTGGTAACTGATTCTCCTGGTTATAGAAGCCTGCAGGGAGCAGAAAAGGAGGTAACAATTCCTCTCCAGCAGACAGTTTCCATTAATTTTGTTATGTCTCATCAACAGCTGATGTATACCCAAAGGTGATCTGAGTGAAGGTAAATGATCAGTTTCACTTCATATCTAATACTTTCCCCAAAGCATTTGTGATCAATATCTAATAGGATTTAATAGAAATCTAAGGCTGGAAGAAAATTGGGGGGCTATATTGTTCACCTCCAAGTTCTTCTCCCCAATCTAGTATTAGATACAATGGTACTGCTTCTCTTCTTCAAGGTGCCCAGGCAGGATGACCCTGTGACAAACCTAGGCAATCCATTTCAATATTAATATCCCTCATGGCCAAGAAAGAAGTCATTTGGTTCACATATAATCTGGTTCCTCCTCCTCTGTGTTGAAAGCCCTTAAGGACGCGGTGCCTTCCCTCAGCAGCGTTGAGGGTATTCTGTCAAACTGCCATGATGGATTATGTGCTCAGTGACCTTCTCTGACTTTCTGCAAGGCATAGAGAAAGGAATGAAAGGGCGGTGAAGAGGCAGGGGGATACCCCTATTTGCCATGCCTGCCATCTCAGCAGCGGGAGTAAGGTTCAGGAAGAAAAAGCTGAAGGAGACTCTCTCCTCCTGCTTCCCTGCTCCCCACCCCCCCAGCAACCTTCCCTCCAGGGAGGGCATGAGCCAACACGGAAATGGGGGTAGTGCTGGTAGCAGTGGACTATATCCTCCACTGTGAAAACTTAACAGAAGGAGTAACTATTAATAACTCTTTAGGGAAAAAAGAAAAATCTCCTCTGTGCTCAGAAATTGCCATTTTCGGGACTGTTGCAGTTTAATAAAAGGGAAAACTGACCTCATTCTTGCACATTGCCTATGGTAACTCATCTGACATAGACGTGATACAAATTAGAACACATTTAGTGTTAAGTACTTGTGGGCATTTTTTATTATCTGACTTTTCCCCCTCAAAACAACTACAAAAAATAAAGAGCTCGCTACACTTAAAGGGACTTAGTAAGAGGCTGTGACAACTGAGTCAGGGGTTTGCTCACATGGAAACTGCTCAGGTAAAGAGAACATCTCTTCACCATAAAGGAGCCACCCCACAGGACAAAGACCACTTTTAGTTTGTCCAGGAGTAACCTCAGAACTATAGATGGGAAGGGTTGCAGTCAACCCTCTATGACCGCAGCCCACTTTGGATTTGTAACACATCTATTTGCAAGAAACGCTATCATCAAACCATGAAAGGGAAATTTTAAATAATAGTTTTTAAGCTTCTGTGTTTGTGCTATCCTACAGTGGTGTTCCTTTGAGGTACCCTAACTACCATGTATTGTGTTTTGTCTCCCCATCTAGTTTGAAAACTGGATCCTCAGAACCCCCAACCCCTGGTGTAACGTCTAGAAATGACTAGGCACTGATTAAACAATTGAGGAATGAATGAATAATCATAGACACTGCCATCTTTCTAATAGGTTTATCCACAAAGACTAATTGACCCTTCTTTGTAAGAATTTTACTCTAGCACCTTATTGGAGAAAAAGAAAATGGAGAAATAAAAAAAAGAAGTATAAGTTTCACTCAAGACTATTTCTGATGAAGACCATGACAATTTATGGACTGAAAAAGGCAAGGAGAAGGTGGGATAGGAAATGAGGGAAAACATCATGAACCTGTCTGGGGTTTGGGAGACTTTTGTACAGATTGCTTTCTGCTGGGCACTTATTGAAACAGATTTTGGGTGGGTCACTGAGTGAGGGTTTAGATGAAATTCATTTTGTTTAATGTTCAGAGGAGTAGAGACGTGAGGTACAAAGTCAAACCAAGAGGAAAATGCAAATGAAAATTATGTTTGCTTGAGCACATTCCATAGCTCTTCATTTCTCTGGCCAGCTTATACTTGTGGAAGTTTACTCCCTGGACCAATACGTCATTTATTTTGGTTCTACTAAGTCAGTCACACACCACTGGAATGCAATTGGTATTCTTACCAACTGAGAACCATCTGCTCTTTTCTAGACAACAGCTATTCTGTTCTCTCTACCTCCTGCTTCTTTGAGTTTTCTCATATTTTTAATTGTATGCATTCTTTTCCCTGTGAATAGGAGATAGTAAGCGCCTGAGGAATTATCTCTTTGGATACATTTTTTCACAGCCATTGGAATTTTAAATTGTTGTTTGTTCCCTTTCAGAGTTTTGATCTTCTACATGTAAAATAAAGTGCTTCTCTGTAACACTGACAATGAGAAATGTAGTCTTCCAGAAAGCTTCTCGATAATAGTCCTTCGATAAACCACGATCACTTTTTAACTGCTGACCATTTAATGTCATAGTATTTCCTCTATTTCTCAAAAAAAAAAATCAGGTAAAAATGGTAAATAGTTACCAGAGAAAGTGACAAGTCATAGATAAATAAAACAAAGTGATTTTGATGTAAACTTACTCTCCTCCCTGTTTGAGAGTGCCTTAAGGAGACTGATAGGCTCCTCAGCGATGTTCAAGGCATTTTCAGTTAGAACCTCAGAGGAGCAAATGCATTCCTGGGCTAGTGGTATTTACCTGGGGTTTGCAGCTTTGACGTCCATGTTCAAGTTTCACGTGTCTGTCTGGTTTAGAGGAAACTGTGCTTGACTTAAAGGGGGTGTGGGTTCATGGCAAGTTATAAATACCTCTCTGAACTTCCTCATCTGTAAGATGCAGTTGACACCTACACTACAAAGGTGTTAGGAAGACTGAGACAGCATATGGAAAAATCTTAGAATCAGCTGTTGTTTGATAAATGTCGGTTGAATTTTAATCTGCAATTACTAAAGAGAAGTCCAGAAAAGAGATCACAATCGGGATAATTCATCCTTGCATTAATTATCTGGACTCTGCACAAAGAGAACAGCTCAGGGTTTCAATTACTGTATAATTATTCAATTCTGCTCTGCATCTTCCAAACATACTTAAAATTTAACAGGCAATCATATTCTTTCTGTAGGTAATTATTTGCAGGGAGAAAGGGGGATTAAGGAACTGCCTTATCCATTTTGTCCAAAGGTTTTTTTTTTAAATGACACTGTTAGAAGAGACAGAATCTAATGTAACATGTCAGCTTCACATCAAAATAAACCTGCTGTTATTATCCAAAATTCTCTGGGTTTATTAAGATGTCATAAACCTAATTAGTAGGATTTCCATCACCCTCACACTATTTGTAGTGACCAAAGCATAAAACCATTGATTGTTAAAGCCAACTATTAATCAATTTGCTCTTCTCCTTTTTGGTAATTGAGTTTTCCAGATGAAACAGTATATCAACTTTAACCCTTTTCTATTCAATTAAAACTTTCCTTTTACTAGCCAGGACCATTTATGCCATTTTGTATTGAGATCATTCATGCTTATACGGTTAATCATTAAAATAATTAAAATTGTTTTGAATAGGCATTCTTTAGTCTCCAAGCTCTTTTATTTCTGCATGCCCTAAAAATTCTTGGAGTCATCTAAGGCCCTGTGTAATATTTTAATTGAGCATTTTAAATTTGATGTATAGATTTTCTATTAACTTATTAATGACATAAAGGTGAATTCTAAGAATATCCCCACCCTCTAGCATCCACCATCCATAATATATCACCAGTCTCCTGGCCTTCAAACAAGTTCCTCTTTGGCCTAATATCATCAATTTTAGGTATCATGATCCATTGAAATTAAATCCATTTGGTTGAAATCAATAATACCATGTAGTTACTGTCAAATTATCTTTTAAAATGGTATTTTTATACAAAAAAATTTGAGTGGTATATATCTTTGTTTTTTTCCATGTTTATTATAAAATATCTCTTGAGGTCTGATATTACACTCTTTTAGAGACTCAGTAGGAAAAAAACACACACTCAGATGAGGTAACTGAAAGACTTTTAATAAATAAACTACATAATAGGTGCAGGCAGGGTTGAGGGAAACAAAAAGGTATGGGAATGCGTTCCAGAGGCAGCCACAATGGGGAGCCATTACCAATCTTAGGCATGAATGAGCAAAGGGAGGAAACAATTATTGAAACCTGGAGAGAGTAACTGTGACTAACAGAGAAGACTGACTGACAAGATCTGTGTCTTTGTTAGGGACATGGTCAGCCCAAGGTGACCTTGCAGGGAGGGAGCTGGAGGAGTAAATACCTCAAGTCCATTTTCCTCCTGCCCTTCCAACTCCTACTGGGAATTCCCATTGACCAATCCCAACTAGAAACAAGAGGCAAGAGTGCCTTTAGATACATGCAGTTCATCGAGGTCAGCCTCTGTGGCCCAAAGTGGGGCAGAGAATGGTAGAGCAGGAATGACTCTGAAGTGGCAAAGGGCAATTATCAGGTAGAGTTACTAAGCATATGGGTCTCAAACACTTTTTGTTTGTGATCCTTTAAATTTTATTCATTTTAATTGAACAAACATTGATGAAACATAGATTAGGACAAAGATAAACATAGATTAGAACATTAGATACAAAGATAAATATGCAGGGCTGGACTGGGGTGAGGCAAACAAGGCACCTAGGGCACGCTTGCAAGAACTTGAGAGTGAGCACCACCTTAAATTTCGCACTTGAGGTTGCTTGCTTCCTCCTGGTCTAAGCTCTATAAATAAGACTCCATCCTCTCTGTCAAGGACTTTTCAATCTAGTCAAACACATATAAATAAAAAGAACTATAACACAAAAGGTTTAATTACAAGTGTCATGCTAAAAGTATAAGGAGTATTGTGGTTTATACAAATGTCTAACCACTATGCTATATGTCTGAAACTAATATAAAATAATATTGACTGTCAACTGTAACTGAAAAAATAATTAAAAAATAAAAATAGAAGTATTGTGAAAGCCCAGATGCCTGAACAGTACATTTCAATTCCAGGGATCTGGTATGGCTTCTCTAAAGACAGATCATCTAAGCTGGATATTGAAGGGCAAGTAAGATTTTCAGAGATTTATTTGTTCAACATATATCTACTGAGCTTCTACTATGTGCCAAGTGCTGTTTTATGTGATAGGAGAAGAGCAGAGACCAAGACAGAGATAGTCCCTGCTTATGGACCTTATGTTCTGATGGGAGAAAAAGACAATAAAAATGTAGACAAATAAGAGAATATCAATAGAAAAGCAATGGATGTTGCGGCAATTCTCTACAGATGTCTTGCATTTCTGCATGTCTATGAGCAAAGGCACTAACTTCCCTCTTGTTCTGAACTCTTTTCATGGATAATTATATAGCAAACAGCCTTGGAAGATAGAGTGTCTCCCTCTGGAGCAGAGGGGAGGTACATCTGCCTACTGTCCAGTACAAAAGATTTGGGGTCCCTGAGGCCAGAGTTCTAACACAACCCAGTGTGCATGTGCAGCATTCACATGGGCCTCTCCACATTGCTCCCACTGGATTTAAGGGGCAAGGAGAAGTGACAGAAACATGAAGCTCATGCCGTTTGCTGTACTTTGACTGATAAGGTACTGTCTCTGAACCAGGTGTCTTAGTTTGCTTGGAGAACTATAACATCATACCATAGATTGGGTGGCTTATAAACAACAGAAATGTGTTTCTCACAGTTCTGGAGGCTGTGAAGCCCAAGATCAAGGCACCAACAGATTCAGTGTCTGGTGAGGACTCTCTTCGTGGTTCACAGATAGTCACTTCATCCTCACAAGATAGAAGGGGCAACAGAGGTCTCTGGGGCCTCTTGTATAAGGGCACTGATCCCATTCTCAAGGGCTCCACCCTCATGACCTAATCACCTCCCAAAAGCTCTACCTCCAAATCCCATCATAACAGAGATTAGGCTTCAAAAAATATTTTTTTTGTGGAGGGTTGGGACACAAACATTCAGTCTACAGCACCAAGAATGTTGTGTCTTCTGCCAGCATCCATGAAACTATGGCAGGCTACCCAATCAGTTTTCAAATAGGTAAAATCTCAGACCTTTCATAGTTCTTGGCAATTTTGGATGAGAGCATAAGATACTGACAGAGACATGGCTTTCTGGAAAAGAAAATATAAAAACCACAAGGGCCAGGTTCAGGAATATGAAAGGACTTCATGACTTCAATTCATTTTATCAGATAAACTGCTTTTATTTTGAAACTGCAATCCAACAGCACTAATTTTTTTCCAATTTATTGGGGTATAATTTACATACAATAAAATGATTTAATTTTTAGTATATGTTTCAACAAGTTTTAACAAATTTATCATCACAATCAAGATATAGAACTTTCCCAACATCCCCAAAAGTTCTTGAGGCCATCTTTGCAGTCAACTTCTCCTCCATCACTACTGGCCCAGACAACCATTTACCTGCTTTTTGTCACTACAGATCAGCTTTATCTGTTATAGAATTGTATAAATAGAATCATCATTATGTACTTTTTAAGTGTCTGGCTTCTTGCACAGAGTGAAATGTTTCTGAGATTCACCTAGGTTGTTGAGTGCAGTAGTTTGTCTTTTTTCCTGCTGAGTAGAACGCCATTGTACAAATATACCACCATTTGATTATTCATTCACCTGTTGATGGAAATTTGGATTGTTTTCAGATATTCTGAGATTATGAATAAGGCTGCTAAGGAAGATCAGGACTTTTTGTGAACATAAGTTTTCATTTCTCTTGGGTAAATACTTAAGAATGAAATTACTGGGCTGCATGTTAACTTCATTAAGAAATTGCCAAATTGTTCTCCAAAGTGGCTGTATTATTTTATATTCCTATCAGCAATGAAAAGAGTTCTATGTTTCTCTACTTTTTGTCAACACTTGGTTTTGTCAGCCTTTTTACTAATAGTCATTCTAGTGTGTTGCACTGGTCTCTCTTTGTGGTTTTAATGTGCATTTCCTTGGTGAATAATAATGTTGACCATCTTTTTATGTACTTATTGGTCATATGTATGTCTCCTTTTCAGAGTCTGTTCAAATCTTTTGCCCATTTTTAAATTGGATTGCCGTTTTCTTACTGAGTTCTAAGAGTTCTTTAGGTAATCTGGATATTTTCTCTCAGTCCAACAGCACTTTTAAAAATTGCTTTGATTTCAAAGGCTTACCTCTAGTAAACTATGTTTTGTTAAGTTCAAGACCAACTGTTGCTATTTCAAAGTTATTGTCATATTCTTTTGAATAGCTTAAAAGAGCAGTGCATTTTATGTGCATTCATTTAATGCACTAGTGTTTACTGATGTCCATCCATCACTATACTTTGACCAATTATATACCTATAGCTCTGAATGCTTCTTAAATTTCCTGTTATTTGAGATCCCTGGCTTGGGTGAAAAATATTCCAATCACAATAATGATGTGAAAGTCATGTTAGCTGAGTGTGGCAAGGACGGTCATAGCCTACCCCAATATCACTGTCCCTTTCTTCTTGATTGTATAAAAGAAGGCAATGTGCTTAGTTAAAATACATTTCCCATCCTCCTTGAAGCTGTGTGTGGCCATGTGACTAATCCTGAAAAATCAGTGGAAAATAAATAAAGAGAAAGAAAAACATTTTTTTTTGTAGTCACTGTCTTAAGACAAATGCCAGTGGTCATCTTATACTTATTTAAAGCTTTATTAGATGTTAGTTTTCTTCCCCCTTTCTCTTTCTTTCCCCTCCTTTCCTTTCTCTTCCTACCTGTCTTCCTTTCCCCTCTCTCCTATCTCCCATTCTTTCTTATCTCTCTTCCACCTTTCTTATGAGTCAGAGCTTTCTATTTTTTATAATTATATAGGTAGTTAGACCAGGGGTCATTAATGACTTGAAGCTGGGTGTGTTTTGCGGGGGAAGGGGTGACACGCAAGGTACAGTTTCATTCTGATGTAGGGTGTTTCTTAAACGTCCATTCTAGGCTATTTTATACATCTTCTCTGGCACTTAACTTCATTTGCTTTTAATAATTCACTGTTCTGTGGTTCTGACTTTCCATTGCCTCCTACACATCTGTTTGGATTGATATTCTGCTGTTCGTCATGCAAGAATAATTTCACTTTGAAAATGATTTTCTTTTGATGGATGCTCTGGTTGTTCAGGCAAGCGTGGTCTTGTGTTCTTAACATTCTGCTAGCTGGTCTTAGCACTCCAACAGTCACGCCTCAGGGTCTCAGGCACTCATTCATGCCAGCTCTGGACTTTTTCGTAATTAAATGCCAAAACTGTTGTATTCCTTGGACTAATCTATATCAGGGCTTGGCAAACAACAGCAGGTGGGCCAAATCTGGTCTTAGCTTGTTTTTGTATGGCCTATGAGCTAAGACAGGGTTTTACATTTTTTAAGTTTCGTAAAAGCAAACAAAAAAACAGGAATATGCACTAGAGACTGTATATATCCCAAAGAGCCTAAAATATTTACTATTTGGTTCTTTATTGAAAAGTTTGCCTATGTGTGACATATATTAAGAAAATTAAGTTTTTATGTGACACCCACCTTTTCATGCAAAATAACAAGCCATATATCTTTTCGTTACTCTTTCTGGTATGGTTTGACTTTAAATATAAGCTATGTAGACTATTAAATAATACTTTAGGAAGATCCCAGGGAAGATACCAGGAAATATGTAGTGATCTCCCAAGGCAGCTGAAACTGAGATTCAGTGAGAGACTGTTTATGATTGAGACATACCAGACAAACAATAGTTGCAAATATGAGCACCACATTGAAAATAGCAAGGACCAATGCTCCAAATCATATGAAGACAGAGCTGCTTCTCATTTAGCCTTCTCTATAGCAAACTGCATGGTGAGTAGCAGCACCAAGGCTTTATTTGTCTGATGATGGCCAATAATTCACTCAAGAAAACTCAGGGGGAGGTTAGCCAGTATCAAATAACCCTTTCACTCATTCATTCCATTCATTATTCATACTGCTCATTATACAGCAGAAAGGAAGAAACCTTGGTTACTTGCCTTTTACATTATGACATTTGCAATCTGCTTGGACAGAATACTAGTTATTTTTACAAAGAAAAAACTTTGACTATATTGTCTCTCTAATCTACCCCCAATTCAGCCTGTTTTCTCACTCTACTCACTTCACAAGCTCCTTACCTTATGCCACATACTCCCTCCTGTGCCTTTGCCCAGGAAGGTCTCTACCTAAAATACCACTCCCCTAATTGTCTATTGAAATTGTTTATCCTTCAAGCTTTGACTCTCAACTCAAATATCACCTTCACTAGGAAACCTTTCCAGATCTCCTTAGTTGGAATTCCTTCCTCTGGGCCTTGGGGTTTCAGTAGGCCTGGGCCCATTTGTAGTCTTGTTTCTTGGCCTGGGGCTTCCCCACTGTAGTATAAATTCAAGTTGCACATCTCAATGTGTCACAGAACTCAGGTTTTGATTTCTGGTGGTTGTTTTCCAACCTAAGGCCCCAGAAGGACAGCAACCTTCCTAAAGGCTACTGGAGAAGTTTTCCTGGACCATTTTCTCTAGAGAAGGCAATGCTTCAAAGCTCTGATCTTCATGCCCAGACCCAGTGAGGCTCCTCACTAGACCCAGGCTGAACTTTCTGTGTTTGAGTCGTCAGTCCCTAGGGCTCCACCCATCCAACCCTTTTAGGCTACTGCTACATCACAGTGCCACTGCACATAGCTCTGGCTTTGGCTTCTTTTTGTCTGCTTCCTACATTTTTGCCTTTCTTTTGTGCTGGGCTTTGTATTGTGCTGTTGTCCTATTTTATCCAGCATTTCTATATTTCGGAAGCTATGTGCAAGGAAGATGACGATGCTGGGAGGTAGCCTGCTCACATCAGCTCATTCTGCCATCTTGCCTGATGGTCACAGGACAGTACAAAGTTCTGTTTAATTATGGAAGTTGTCACAATTATTCATTCCATTTAATTTGAGTGAATAAAAGGATCCTGAACATACTTCTTATGTAATATCACTATTTCTCTAACATCGAGATATATAGGGGTCCCACATGATATTGTTTCTGAATTTTTCCAAATAAAGAAATAGGTCCTGGTGAGGAAAGGTTAAGTGGCCAGAGATGATTGGGAGGAAAGAAGCAAACCAAGGGAAATTTCAGACTAATTAAAATACAATCAATTTTCATTTACCTGGGCAGATGACACTTTGTCACAATGCAGATAACCAGGAATTCACTTAGTGGCACAGTTCAACTATATGCCAAATGATGCTTAAATTATAATTTAGCATTCTGAGCCCACTTTTCATATAAAGTGATTGTTATAACTAGTTAAACAAAGGATGATTTATATTGAACATAGCTTGCATTTTAAAGGCCAAAACTTATTTTAAAGGTCAATGGGCCGGCCGAGTGGCGCGATGGTTAAGAACTCCCTTGGGGGGCCGGCCGAGTGGCGCGATGGTTGAGAGCTCGCTTGGGATGCCAGAGGGCCCCGGTTCGGATCCCGCGTGTGAGGGCCGGTGACGCTGCCCTCTGCGGCTGGGATGCTGGGCGGCGGCTCGACCTGGAGCTGGGCTGCCGTGGGTCGCTGGTGGCGGCGTAGGCTGCAGTCCCTGTGGCGGTGGGTTGCC
>NW_017731708.1:1168394-1172006 GCF_001890085.2 Hipposideros armiger
AAACGACAGCAACTTGTCTGTTCCCCTTCCCCCAACTCCCCAGCACTGTTCCCATCCCCCCAATTCCCCAATAAAAAATCTTTAAAAAAAAAAAAAAAAGGTCAATGGACTAACTTCATGCAATTTCAATCAAGTCCACCATGCAGGGATAACATAGGGCTGATGCTTAGAAGCTATAATAGCAGAGCATTATTTTACTGCTAAGTTTGGATCTGCAGAAAATTAAGGCAACTTGATTACTTGATACTGCTTACTTTTAGTTATCATATATGATATGTTACAGACATGATATATTACATACACATACACACATACACACACACATACACACAGGGTGCCAAAAAATGTATCCACATTTTAAGAAAGGAAAAAACTGTATTAAAATTGTAACACTTAATATATACTGATAACAAAAGATGAATACATCATGTTTGACTTCCGCAATTACAAGAGGTGCTCAAAGTAATTACCATCAGCATCCAGACATTTCTGATTATGGTGAACAACTAAGTAATACATAGATAATATCTTTTAAAGTGTGTATACATTTTTTTGGCACCCCAGTATATATAGTTTACATTTAAAAAAAAACAAACTTGAAACAAGTATCCTCTCTGAACTTATAGCTCCCAGAGTGAATCCTTGGATTTATTCCTATAATATGCATGACTGGTAAAACACTGAATTAAATCTTTTTGACAGGCAGGTTGTGTTTACTGCCAAGTTTCCATGAGAACAGATACTTAGAACTGCATTATGTCAGTAAGGACTATAAAAGTGGAGCAAAAACATCAAAGAATGATAAAGGGATCCCATATTTTTCTCTGCTTCATGGGGCCACAGGGATTTGTAGTGAGATGGGGACTCAGAGATTGTGAAGTACAGCTTCATCCTTTTTACAGTGTGAAACCTGGCTCAGGAAAGGTGAAATGACTTGGGCAGGGTCACATGGCAGAACACTGGGTTACAGCTGGAACCCAGGCCTCTTCTTACCCAGCTCCTCAGAAGCACATTCATTATTGGGATAATTTGAGGAGCTTTATATAATAGTACTTGAAGATAATGGCCTCTTTGAGAGTAAATGTCTACATCTTGGCATAATAAGCACTGCCTGTGTATGTGTAGCTTTGTTACAGAAGGAAGCAGACACATAATTGGTATATATTTTTTCCTTCTAGCTCTTGATTCTAAACCATCTGAATGTTTCTAAACATTCTGTAATATAAGAAATTGCAACTCATTTCTCATATTTTGTGCAGGGTGTGTGTGGTACTTATGTGGTATTCATGTGGACAGGTGGCTAATTGTGATGGTAAAGATGAATAAGACAGTGGGAAAAGATATTTAATTTTCTTAGGTGAAGTCTGAAATATAATACAGCAACAATCAGAGTGTGCATTTTAAGAGACAGCTG
The DNA here is from genome assembly GCF_001890085.2 of Hipposideros armiger. Lineage (NCBI taxonomy): Eukaryota > Metazoa > Chordata > Mammalia > Chiroptera > Hipposideridae > Hipposideros > Hipposideros armiger. Next base: position 1,169,809 of record NW_017731708.1, read on the forward strand.
GGATCCTGGTCCCATGGTACATTCTGCATGCATTTTTTTCCAGGTTGGCAGACAGACCCACAGCCTCTGCATTCAACATTGCTGTTTTTTAGCACCTGGGGTAGTCCTCTGCTTTCAAAGCAGTTGCAGGACACTTGTTGGTTGACCAATTCTTCGTATTATAGAAGTGAGGAGTCATGAGGAGTTGCTCAAAGCTTTATTCTACAGTTGAGCAAATAAACAAAAGAGGGAGGGTGTAGCTTTCCACTCACAAATTGCATCACATACCTGAGATACTTTATGCAGTTCTAATATTGATCTAAGAGTGTTTTAAAAACATTACTATGGCAACAATCCCTATTCAGTGGGGGAAAGCAATGCATTATCTATGCAAAGAAGAAATTGAAAAGAGTATTTCAGATTATGCCTTTTTACACTCTGCAAACGTGCCCTGACCTCTCAGCACTATTTTTGCTGAGGACAGTGTTCGGAAAATAAAATTTGTTGAGAGTTACTCCCTGACTCTGGAAAATATTATCAATTCAGGCACTATGTCATAGAAAGCTGCATCTCACTGATTTAAGATTTTCCACAAAATGAATCCTTTAATCATACTTGAAGTTGATCAAGTTATCATTTGAGAACACCATGAAGAAAAGATAATATTTTCAACCAGTAGCTAAAAATTGCTGCATATGATGCATTACAAAGATATTAAAGATATCTAGCTGTAGGTATTCATGAATTTGTTCATGTGGCATTCACCAGCAAGTATTTATTGAGCATAGTCTCTGAGAAAGAAGAGTGCTAGATGTCAATTCCATCAGCAAGAGTTACAAGAGTCTATTGATGCTTTTTGAATATTTACAACCAGATTTTGCTTTTATATCATCGAACACGTCAAACCTCTGCCAAGAATGATCTCACTCAACATTTCATTTTTTTCTTTACCACAGAATTTAGGAACAGTAGCCCACTGTTTATTATCTTTGTTTCAAAATTTAGAAAACTAAGGAAATTAGGCTGTTCATATAGCATAAATTGCAGTGTAAACTGGGCAATTTCCAAAATTTGCTTGATGTTGATAGCCAAACCTGACAGAACATTTAAAATACACACATGTACAAGTACATGAATTTTCCAGGTTCACTAGATAAGTAAGCTACTCAAAAACTTTATGATTTGTTACTCAAGTGTGGTCCTTGGAGCAGCAGCACAGGCATCACAGGGAGCTTGTGAGAAATGAAGAATCTCAGGCCCCACCCTAAATATACCAAATCAAAAAGCCTGCCCTTTAACAAGATCACCAGGTGGTTCATATACAATTAAATTTTGAGAAGCATTGCTGTAACAGATTTTCACCAGCAAAGTTGAGAGTTTTATCTAAGGAAAAAAAAAACGTTTATCAATTATCTATATGATATTTTTTTAAGTGATTATTTTGGGGAATGATCGGGATGTTGAATTATCCCGTAACTCAATTCTCAAATTTTTCTGCCTGTGTTGGTACTGCCATGATGACTGTTCAAGGGTAATCTTTTTTTTTTTAATTTAACTTTTTTTATTGTGAAATAAACATTTTTAAAATTAGTTTCAGCTGTATAACACAGCAATAGTTATACTTTTTACCCCTCAAAGTGATAACCCTCCTCCCCCAATCTGCCGCCCTGCTCCCCCCCGCATATCATATATATCTATTACAATTCCATTGACTCCATTCCCACACTACACTCCACATCCCATGACTATATATATATTCAATTATATTTGACATACAATATTCTTCTTCCAGTCTGTGGCTTCTCTTTTCATTCTCTTAACAGTGTCTTTTACAGAGCAGATGTTTTTTAATTCTAATGAAGTCCAACTTATCAATTTTTTCACTCATAATTAGGCTTTTGTGGTTGTATTTAAGAAATCATTGCCAATCCCAATGTCCCCTAGATTTTCTGCTATCTTTTAGTAGTTTTATAGTTTTCATTTTACATATAAGTCTAAGATTCATTTTGAATTATTTTTTTGCACGTGGATGACTAGCTGTTCCAGCATCATTTGTTGAAAAGGTTATCCTTTCTGCATTGGATTACCTTACTCCTCTGTCAAAGATCTGTTGAGTATATTTGTTTGGGTCCATTACTGGGCTCTCTGCTGTTCCACTGAAGAACTATTTATATTTTCTTTCTTTCTTTCCTTCTTTCCTTTTCTTTCTTTCTTTCTTT
>NW_017731708.1:1172051-1264705 GCF_001890085.2 Hipposideros armiger
TTTCTTTCTTTTCTTTCTTTCTTTCTTTCTTTCTTTCTTTCTTTCTTTCTTTCTTTCTTTCTTTCTTTCTTTCTTTCTTCTCTCTCTCTCTCTCTCTCTCTCTCTCTCTCTCTCTCTCTCTCTCTCTTTCTTATTTTTTTTTGGCCAACATCACAGTTACTGCAGCTTTATATTAAATCTTGAAGTCAGGTAGGGTCAGTTCTCTGACTTTTTTCTCTTCTAAATACTGTATTGGCTATTCTGGTTCTTTTACCTTTCCATGTAAACTTTAGATATCAACAGTTTGTTGATATCCACAAACTGGGATTTTGATTGGGATTGTGTTGAATTTACAGATTAACTTGGGAAGAACTGACAACTTGAAAATACTGTCTTTTTATTTGTGTACATGGAATATCACTCCATATATTTAGATGCTCCTCGCTTTCATCAGAATTTTGTAGTTTATCTAATATAGGTCTTATACATATTTTGTGAGATTTATACTTAAGTATTTTGGGATGAGGTGCTAATGTAAATAATTTTTTTTTAATTTCAAATTCCAAATTTTCCTTGCTGGTATATAAGAAAGCAATTGACTTTTGTATATTAACCTTGTATCCTGTAACCTTGCTATAATTGCTTATTAGTTCCAGATTTTTTTTATTCTTTTGTAATTTTTATATAGCCAATCATCTCATCTACAAAAAAAGTTTTATTTCTTCTTTCCCAATGTGTATATTTTTTCTTTTCTTTTCTTATCTTATTGCATTAGCTATGACTTCCAATACACTGTTAAGTGGGAGTGTTAACAGCAGACATCCTGTCTTCCTGATCTTAGGGAGAGAGCATCTAATTTCTCACCATTAAGTATGATGTTAGGTGTAGGGCTTTTATAGATGTTCTATATCAAATTGAGGAAGTTCTCCTCTATTCCTACTTGGCTCACAGTTTTTATCATGAATGGGTGTTGGATTTTATCAAATATTTTTCTGCATTTATTGATATAATCATATTACTTTTTTAACCTGTTGATATCAAGAATTATATTGATTTTTGAATGTTGAACTAGTCTTGCATAGCTGGAATAAATCCCACCTGGTCATGTGTAATTCTTTTTATACATATTGGATTTGATTCACTAGTATTTTGTTGAAAATGTTTACATCTATGTTTTTGAGAGTTACTGGTCTGTAGTTTTATTTTTTTGTTATGTGTTTGTCTGGTTTTAGTATTAGAATAATACTGGTCTCATAGAATTAGTTAGGAGGTAGTCCCTCTGCTTCTATTTTCTGGAAGAGATTGTAGAGAATTGGAATAATTTCTTTCTTATATGTTTGGTAGCATTTACTAGGGAACCCACCTAAGCCTGGTGCTTTCTGTTTTGACAGGTCATTAATTAGTGATTTAATTTCCTTAATAGATATAGGCTTGTTCAGACAGTCTACTTCTCCTCATGTAAGTTTTGGTAGATTGCGTCTTTCAAGGAATTGGTCCATTTCATCTAGGTTGTCAAATTTGTGGACATAGAGTTTTTCATAATATTGTTATTATTCTTTTAATGTCCATACGATCAGTAGTGATGGCCCCACTTTCCTTTCTGATATTGGTAATTTGTGTCTTCTCCTTTTTTTTCTTAGACTAGCTAGAAGTTTATTGATTTTATCAATCTTTTGGGTTTTGTTGATTTTCTCTATTGATTTCCTGTTTTCAATTTCATGAGTTTCCATTCTAACTTTTGTTATTCTTTTCTTCTGCTTACTTTGGGTTTAATTTTTTACTTTTTCTAGTTTAAGGTAGAAGCTTGGATATTTGATTTTTAGATCTGTTTCTCTTCTAATATATGCATTCAATGCTATAAAATTCTCTCTAAGCATTGCTTTCACTGTATCCCACAAGTCTTGATTAGTTATGTTTTTATCTTCACTTAGTTCAAAATATTTCTAAGTTTCCCTTGAGAGTTATTCTTTGACTCGTGTTATTTGGAAGTAAGTAGTTTAATGTCCAAAAATGTTGGTGGTTTTCCTAACTATCTTTTATTGATTTCCAGTTTAATTTGATTGCAGTCTGAGAACATATTTTGTATGATTTTTACCTATTTTGGTGAATGTTCCAGATAAGCTTGAGAAGAATGTGTATTCTGTTGTTGTTAGATGGAGTATTTCAGAAATGTCAATTAGATCTACAACCTTAAAACAGTATCCACAATTCCATCAAATATATTCTATAAATATTGGGTTGTCGGAAAAGTCATGAAGCATTTTTGCAATGAAAAACATAGGAAAATATGTCATGACTTTTCCGACAACCCAATAAAAAAGAAAAAGACGAGATGTACCACTATTGTCAACTGGCCCTAAGTTTGATGTGAAAAAAATTTCTTGTGAAACACTTGGAAAGGAGGGAGAATGTTCCTATCATGTTATACAGTGTTCAGACAAGTTGTACTGACAGGGTACAGTGGTGCCATTGTGGTGCTCCCTCTACAACTAAAGGCATCTTTATTAAATAAAATATTAATTTACAGCTCAGGTGATAAGTGTACATGATTCATTTATTTTAAAGGTACAATAAGTCCTCACTGAATGTTGTCAATAGTTTCTTGGAAACTGCAACTTTAAGTGAAATGACATAATAAAACCAATTTTACTATAGGCTGATTGATATAAATGAAGAGTTAAATTCCTACACCATATTTCTGGTCACAAAAAAAAACATCACCAATCTTGTAAAGATGCAAAGCACCTAATATTAAACAGTGAAATAAATGTGAGCTCTACATACATCTAAAAAAGATTAATAAAAACAAGTAAGATAATTATTTCTAATCCATTTATTCCAGTTCAAGGTTGCAGGTGGCCAGGAGCCTATCCTGGCAGCTCAGTGAACAACGTGGGACCCAACCCTAGACAAGACGCCATTCCATCACAGGGCGCATTCTCCCTCCCCTTCATCCCTCCCCCTCTCTCTCACTTATATTGGGACAATTTAGATACTCCAATTAACCTAACATGCACATCTTTGAGACATGAGAGGAAACCAAAATACCCAGAGAAAACCTACACAGACAGTAGCCCCACTGGGAATCGATTTTTTCTCATGAATGTTATAACAAAATGATATTGAGTGAAATGACATTATATAAGGACCTGCAGTACTTATAATTGATTATCATACAGTATCTGCATAAAGGTATATACAACCCAGGTCTACCAGGGAAAAAGCCATCTCAAACTTGGGAAAGTTATCTAATGACTAGAAATCATGTCTAATAATGATGTCTATTGGCCACTTTCCCCTAAATACTTGACTCCCATAATGAAACGACTCTACCTACTAGTCTATTAATGATAAACATGCAAAGAAGAGGCTTTATTCACTGAATCAAAAGTGGTATTGGGAGATGTAAAAAATGTGGACTCAGGGCAGCTATAAAAGTGCTCTTCAAGAGAAAGTCTCAGACCCTTGTCCATTAGATCTAAACTTATCACTGCACTGTAAGGCAAACTTGGACTAACTCCTCATAATATTCAACTGGAGCTTTCTGAAGATTTTATTTTTCTAGATTGTCATTTAGATATTAGGAGCACAGGGACGGAGTCCACTATATCCAGTACTATTAAACTCATATTGAGTCCACTAAATCCAATACTATTAAAACACATATTGAGACTTTGGCTTATGCCAAAGATGGAATAAGAGGGATCAGCTTTACCCTGTCATTTCTAGCAACACCTCCACTCCACCAAAAACCAAACAAACAAAGAAACAAAAAAAAAAACAGGAAAAAATATATGAAACAACAGTTTTTCAAGACACTGGCCATCAGACAATGAAGTACAGTCATCCCTGAATAATGGGAAACAAATGAAGTGGGCCTACAGTTGCTCCAGTATTGCCTTTCAAGAGTTTCCAGTCTGTGGCATGGGGAGGGTAAAGTCAGGCAGAGCCTGGTGGACTCTGAGTGGGGAAATGGATTTGACATTACATAAAATGATAAACAAGTCAATCCACCAAGAAGTCATTGCTATTTTAAAGGAATATGTACCAAACAAGAGTTGCAAAATGTGTGAAGCAAAAACTGATAGAACTGAAAGGAGAAACATACGATCCAAAATTATACTTGAAGACTCAAAACAGCACTCTCTCAGCAATAGAACTAGAAAAATCAGCAAGGATATAGAACTCAACAACACCAAGAACCAATAGGATATAACTGACACTTATAGAATATGCCACCTAAATACAAATTCTTTCCAAGTGTTCACAAAAAGTATAGGGGAAATCCAAAGACCAGGATTCTGTTTTATGTATTTTTCTGGGGCACATGGAGCTGAGTGGGGCTGTGCACCTATAACCTGAGTAACCACAGAGGGGGCACCCTATTCAATCTTAGAAATGCGGCTTAGATAGCCCTACAAATAGAGGAATTTGAGAGTACCACATGCCTTCTATCAAGACTTATTCACAATGTGACACTTATTCCTTTCACAAAATACTGATCACCTTTCTCTAGAATATTATCTAATTTTCAAAGGTTTTCCAACTGTTGTTACTAAAATAGAGAAAGAACATCTTTTGGGTACTGTTCTTCCCTTAACACCTTGTAAACACTTATTGCCTTAGAAGGCATTTAGAAAAGAGGGCCTTTGTGGGCAGCTTCATCAAATGAGAAAATAAAGGGGTGGGAGTGGCTGAGACTGGAATAAAGAAGTGGTCGAACATTTGATAGACCAAGAGGATAGGATGTGACTATTTGAAAGCATTATTCCTATGTACAAAAATCCAGGGGGCTTCCTATAGTTTCTACCACAAAATTACTCCATTGTTTAACAATATAGCTTTAAGTGACAGACAGAGAATGAGGACACAACAGGGGTACAGTCACTCTGGAAAACGGTACCATTTTACATTCCAACCAGCAATATATGAATGACTGACGTTCTCCACATCCTCACTAACATTTGGTATTGTCATTAAAAAAAAAATTTAGCAGGGGCCGGCCGAGTGGCACGATGGTTAAGAACTCGCTTGGGATGCCAGAGGGCCCGGGTTCGGATCCCACATATGAGGGCCAGTGACACTGCCCTCTACAGCTAAGATGCTGAACAACAGCTCAACCTGGAGCTGGGCTGCTGTGAGTCACCGGCGATGGCGTAGGCTGCAGTCCCTGTGGCAGTGGATTGCCATGGGCTACCGTGTGTAGCCAGCAGCCAGCGTGAGCGGCCAGCAGCCGCAGTGAGCGGCCGTCCAGAAGCTGGCGACTGATCTGCCTTGCCCGGGAAGAGCACAATGATGGTGCCAACTTGGGCCAGTGAAGCAACGTCCTCCACAACTAGACTGAAGAACAAAACGACAGCAACTTGTCTGTTCCCCTTCCCTCAATTCCCCAGCACTGTTCCTATTCCCCTAATTCCCCAATAAAAAAAATCTTAAAAAAAAAATTTAGCAGGTGTTATTATATATTCTAGATAGTATAAAGAAACTTGAGATTTGGGGAGTACTTTTGAGTTCAGAAATTAGGACAGTTTAGGCTTGTCACCTGGGAGTCTGTGCTCAGAATGCACATCTGTTTTGGAGGAATTAGATGAACAAAACAGGAAAGCAGTTAAGTTGGGTTTGCAATGCTTATGAGTACAACAGTATCAAAATGGGATTGTGGGAGAGACCTTGTTCCTTAGTAACCAAAGGAAATCAGAGTATTTGAGTCCATAGTAACATGGACTCAAAAGTAAAAGAAAGAAGCACAATATATGATCATAGCAGGAGTAAGGGTGCCAAACAAAAAGATAGGGGAGAAGTCCTACTCTTAAAAACTTGCTCCAGGAAGAGAACATTCTTTTCCCCTAAATATTGGAAATAGGATAAAAATGGTTTGAAGGCCTTCTCTCTGGGGTATTATTATGGGCAATGCTTTTACTAATTCAAGCATATAAAAGCCAAAAGCAATTTAGCTCCAAGATACCAATTTTCATAAATACTACTGTAAATTAATGTTAGTAACTTTGGCAGTGGTTTTCATCTTCTGGCTCGCTCTTTCTTTTTCTTTCTTTCTTTTTTTTTTCTTGTGGTCATCTCTAATTGCCCCCTGGACATTTCCACTTGACCTCATAAGTCCAACTTAACCTTAACCTTTTGATCTCTAAATGAACATGTCTAAATAATAAAACATCTACTTACTTTTCTAAATCCCTTTATTTGCTCCTCTCCCTCATCATCCCTCTTAGGCAGCCAGTCTTCTCAGTTTTATTTAATCCTTCCTTTGTAATTTCTCTCATTCATTTCTTTCTTTCATTTCATTTTTCCCCCTTTATTATGGTGATCTTTTATTCAGGCCTTTATTATCTTGTATTTATATTACAAAAACTTCAAATTGGTCTTCCTTTTCAGAGCATGAGGTCCTCCTCTAGGGTAGACAAAGTGGAAACCAGATAAAGGAATGATTTTACTTGCCTCCAGGCATGCCAGCTGAGCTCAGGAAAGGTAAAGGCAGATCAGGATAGGTGAGATAGGTTTGGGGGAGTGGGGCAGAGAAATCACAGAAGACTCAATTCCTGCTCCTTAGAAACTGGGGCTAAGGGTGAAGATATTTACTGCCAGGCAGGGTCGGCTGAGCTGAGCGAACTGAGGTGAAGTGGGTCAGAGGAACAAATCAAGGATTGAGATTGGAATTCCTGGTCCTTGGTATTCTTAGGACAGAGTAGGGTCAACCCTTCTGTATGCTGTGTCTTTACCCTCTGCTTAAATATTTACCTTTTACTTATGTGTGACTTTAACTAGATAGCATAAGTTTGTTGAGGACAGATATTATACTGTTTCTTATAATTTATGTAACAATATTTTACAGGTGATTTGTATTGCTGCTATTACAGATATTATTTTAATATTCTTTATTTCAGAGTCAAGTCTTTCAGTTCCTCTTTGAGACCCTTAATTTCCATTTGGATTCTCTTTTGAGCTGTTTATTTTGTCACTGTCGCCTTAAATTAAATTACATACTTTAGAGTTTATGGGACGTCCTCTGACCGAAAAGGATACTATCTTCAGGAACAGATAGGTCTTAAATTGACTTGAAATATTCAACAATGTTGCCTGTGACACTACTATAGATCTTTTTTAAGTTCTTATTTGAAAGCATAACTCCTTACTTATTTTTTTTAGCATTTTAAAATTCATTTGGACAGAAAACAAAAGTCTTTGTGTCTCAAGATCATCTCTAAATTTCCCATTTTAATTTCCCTCATAATCTTGTCAGGTGCTATATTTTATGGAGTATTTTAGTTGATATAAAATATTCCCAGAAACTCCTCACAGTACCAATTTGAACTTTGTTAGCAGTTCTTGTCTTTTCCTGTTTTCACAACTAGAAGCCTCTGTGAGATTAAAATTCAAATAAAAATTTCAACTTTTGTTTGAAATAATCTACTTTTGTTATTAGTTAGTGGATTGAAGACTCTCCTAATATTTTTTCTGTCACTTGCTTACCTGTTAGTCTACTGAGGCCAAATATACATATGTTCCAAAAGCCAGAGTTTATTCCTCAAGGTCACTTTGTAGTAGGTTACTCTTTATCCCGTGGATCATAGGAATTTAGACATTAAACCTCAAAGTATAGGATAATATGTAGAAACATAGCCAAATAAGCTTTGTCTCAATCCCAGATATAAATCCATTGAACCTCCTACTCATCAATATTCTCTTACTACCACATTGTAGCTCTTAGAGCAAATAAAACTTGGAATAACAAAATAAAAAATTTCAACCCTAATTTGTTTTCAGTGCTTGAATTCTTGACTCGCAAACACCCCACTGAGTGGTTCTTTAGTGTTAACTTTAAATTACATGAATCACTAAGCATTGGATGAGCATTCAGGAGATCTGGCTGGTGAGATCCTGCTTTGCAAATCATTTGCTGGATAATTCTGGGTGAGTCATTTAATCTCTCCAGTTCTTTATCTCCTCATTTAAAAATGAGGGGCTTGGAGTATTAGATGATTTCTAAGCTTCTTTCTGACTCAAAGGGTCTGTGATTCTACTAAAGAAATCTGAATGAATTAATTAGAGCAGACTTCTTGAAATGAACATCAATCAACGGAACTTACCAAACTTCATTTCTTTCTATGGCATAATTGGACATATCGATACTGAATACTATCAAGAAGGCTGTGGGGAATTACACTTCCTTCTACGATCCTCTCCTGATTCAAGTGGGAATGCCAAGGTATTCTTGCTTTTCTAGTCTGATTCAACCCTAGTAAAAAATACGGCTCCTTTGTGGTAAAATAAGTGATTCTTGGGTTAAATCAAACGTGTGAATTAGTGGCTCATTGTCAGAGTAATCTCTTAGAGCCCTACACTTGCTCATTGCCCTTTTTCAGCATTTTTATTAGTAACCTGAAGGAGACATATTTTCCAAATCAAACTTGGGAGGCATATCTAATATGTTAAGACAACAGAATCAGGGTTCAAAAGAATCCCAAAAAGGCTTAAAAAATATGATCAAAGAAAGAAAGTGCACCCCTATACCATCTATAAATCAGGCCTCACCTGCAGAAATGTATGTAGTTTGGGGCAACATAACTCAATAAGGCTGTGATGAATCCATCTTGATACCTACCGAGTTGGATATTCTGCTTAAGAAATTTGAAACCAAGTCACACGTAGACGGAGGCACAGCGGGGAGTAAACGCAGGAGGCACGGAAGTCGTTTAGAAGGAAGCAGGACGAGCCAGAAAGGCCCAGGCGGCGGTCAGTGGGCGGCTCACTGAGGACGCGCGCGCAGCGGGCGGCGCCGCCGGAACGCCGGAAGGCGAACGCCGCGGCCTGGGCGCCGTCGGAAGGGGTCCGCGAGGCGCAACGCACGCGGGCCTGCGCGTTCCGCAGGCGCCGAGAGCCCGGGGCCGGGCCGCGCCCCTGTGACGAGCTGTGACGCCTCAGTGGTTGCCTGGGTGCGCCGCGGGGTTTCGGAGACCGGCGGCTCCTTCCTGCCACACTTTTCGTTGAGAGCGGGCGGCCGTCGGGGCCGAGAAGCATGAGCCCCGGGGGCGCAGGCTGCTCCGCCGGGCTGCTGCTGACCGTCGGCTGGCTGCTCCTGGCGGGCCTCGAGTCCGCGTGGGGGACGAACGTCACTGCCTTCCAGGATCCCGGCTTGGGCGGCGCAGAAGGCGAAGGAGAAGGCGAGAACGAGAATGAGAACGAGGGCGAGGAAGACGCCGGGAACTACATGGGCGATGCTGAGAACGCGCCCCGGGCGGAGGCCGAGGACGATAGTGAGGGTAGGAGGCTCCTTGGTGGGGACGAAGGCACATGTTGAGGGCAAAGCCCGATGACAATGCGAATTATCCCCGTTAACATCTGTAGAGCCCTCTCTCAAACAGCCCCGAATTTATACGTTTTTCGCACACGTGATGGCCTTGAAGAAAGGTGTGTTGATTCTACAAGGCCACAGCAAGCTAAACAAGCCCATATATAAAAGTTGCTACAGAATACTGCTAAATATTACTTTGGAAAAGGAAAAAGATGCCTTCCCCCGCCCCCCCCCCAATGGTAGGCGTATCCTTCCACCGAGGGGCATTATTTTGACTCCCTTTGCAGTTTAGTTTTTTCTTCCCATTGTGGATTGTGTTTTTTTTTAAGTTCCAAATTGCTTGAGGTCTAACTCCTTTCCACATCTGTACTTTGATTTGGAACACAATGGAATTCAGAATTCCCCTCACTGTGACACTTCTAGATAGACCAATATGCTGACAATACTGCCCAGAAAGGGCCCTATATCAGCTTCTTGCAGCCCTAACCTTGAGCACCTCTGCAGCATGGTGTTTTATTTGTACGTTCAACTTTGACCCACAGAGGAACGGTGGCCTTAGAATAACATCTATCAAGGGATCCAACTAGTGGCTTTGTTAGATGATTCGTGTTAACCAAGGGAGAATGAGCCTGTGCTTGGTACATAAATTTGCCTTACTCTACTGGCTCATTAAGCAATAAAACTTGACAAGCTGTTGTACATGTTATATTGATGAGTAACTCACATGCTAGTAGGTAAAAGGTCAGTTGCAGGTTTGCAGCCATCTAAAGGGAAATGATTCCCTTCCCCCATAAAATGACCCAGCTGAGATTCTTTTAATATCCTTGGCAGTCTCGTGTCTCCTATACATATAGAGTAGGTGCTATATCTATCAGCCTTTCTTTTATTTCCTGATGACAGATAGTGACCCTTGGTGACAGGAAGAAATTGGTTATCTGAGGTTAATGGTGGGATCGAGTTTTGTACTGACTTGATTACAGAGAACTTGCAGAGGTCCTTGACTTTGGAAATGTGAAAAAGAAAGAGGACCAGAGAAGAAAAGGACATGTTCTAAATAAAGCACAGTAGCTATTGCTTCACTCTAGTTTTAAAAGTAATTGAGTTAACAATTTTAGTATTAAACCCGTCAAGGGAATGGTCCTAGCTATAAAATGCTAAATAGAGTTTAGGCTAAAGCCAAGCCATGGAGTTACAATGCCTTAGATTCAAATTCAAATGTAGGGAAGTTATTTATTCTCTCTCAGAGTCTTCCTTTCCTTATCTGTTAACTTCAGGGAGTCCATGCACCTTCTTGAATTTTATATATACAATTTCATGCAAAGCTGCTTTATCCTGGGGAGAGTTTAATCCAGAACTTTAATCTGAGGTGTCTGACATCTGAAAATTTCCAGAGCCATTACTAAAATGGCTCTTAACCCTCAGTGGACCAGTATAAAAACAGTCATCACCATTCACTATCTAATGGACTTTTTTGTTTTTAATTTTAAGTCATTTTACAAATAATTTACAAAAGTAAGAATAAAGGAATTGTGAAAACAACTTACTTGAAATTTTAATAAGAATTTAAACATGGAAAACCCAAAATTTTATTCCATTTTTCCTGGTTTTGAAGATATATGAGCAAAGTACTTTGAATGCAACTAAAAGCTCATTAATTGTTATGCCCGAATCTGGAGTATCCATCTTGTAAGTACTGATTCCAGATTTCAAGTACATTTCTAATAGATTCTAGTTATTAATCTTGTTCTTTTTGCACTTGCATTGTCAAAGCACAATACTTTTGAAAACTATGAAGGCACATATTTTGTTGATAAGACTGCCGTATTCTTTCTCCATAATTGCAAAACATTTTCATCGTAGATTTATAAACAATTCGAATTATTGGTCCAATAAATTTATTCATTTCTACATCTTCTATTTTCTTTCAGTCACCTTTGTATACACACCTGCCATCATGATTTGTCTGTTTACAAACCTTATCAAGTAAATTTTGGTGTATAAACAGCTTAAGAAAGGCAAGAATACTGTCCATATCCTTTTAGCAAAACAGCATGGTCTGGCTTATTTTCACAAAATATTTCAGGATCAAGCCCTTTCTGTCGAAAGACTAACTGGATGAGAATACCATATATCCTTTTCATCCTTAGAAATATAATGTTCATTCATTGATTCTTGAATTAGAGAAAATTGATACAGGATATTCATCTAAGATACCATCTCTCATTTTGTTTATGCAGTCAATTTCACAACCATCATTGGCATCTAACGTGCTGCTATATGTCTATGTTCATCTTCTGATTCGTCCAATAATTGTGAAATATTTTTCTGTATCAGTTTTCTTCGCCATTATGGACAAAAAGAAATAAAAGAAAAATTCTAAAATCTCAACTGTGTTCAATGAAAGCTGAAAATAGATTATGAGAAAGGTGCCTCTAGACTTCTATTATATTTCCCTGAAAGATGATGTGATCCTCTGAGCAAAGTAATAAGAAAACAGAAGGTGATGCAATAGCTATGATTTATTTCACAATTACATCATCTTTCTAGACAACTCCAACCATTCTTCCTTTTTTATTATTATAGTCTTTTTAAAAAATGCAGTTGGGAATAATTGATAAGTAGTGCTAAAATCCATTATTATGGATGATGAAATAAAAAAGTGTTTCAAAATAATAGGAAAAATTACCAAGATTTTATGTTAGCTATATACTCATAAACCTTATACCCCTATTTCTTTTATACCTTTTAGAATATACCCATATACCTTTTATAAATCTAAGATTTATTAATTTATTCTTACCCTAGTTACCCTTAGATTTATAAGAGGGACCATCAGACCTACATAATAATTGCAAGATAGAATTTTATTCTATAAAATGAGTTTTATCCTATATATTTTTTTCTTTATCTTTGAAAGACCTCTATGAAAGAATAAAAATCATGAAATAACTTTACAAGTCAACTTTCAAGAAAGAAACTCAAAAATTAAAATTAGACTCTGATGGTATACCAACAGTTAAAGTGTGCTGTCCAGAATTGAAGAGAACGTTCCTGCATCTGGCCAGAACAAAAAAGAGCAGGATCATTATCAGCATCATTGTAGATGTAAAGCTTCTACCAGCACAGTCCAAGACCAAGTAGATATTTTGGGAAGCTTCATTGCACTCTTGACTCCTATTGAACTCTCCACTCATTTTCACCTTTTCTACTATCAAATTAAGACAGCCTATAAAATACCTGGGGGATAGCTGATTTTTCAGCTCTATGTACAGAACTTTTTATTTCTCTGAGGTTTCATTTTGTTAGATTTGCCCATTATTCCGCCCTGTTCTTTTTTAGATCCAGATTTATCTTCAAACATACTTACTATCCCTTCCTGGTTTTGCAGAAACCCCAGATTCAGTTAGCATGAAATCAGTATTTTTCAAGTCATTAATAAAAATGTTGCACAAGACAGAGTCCTATGACATCACTCCTACTGCATTGACACCAACCAATTAATTAGCATCAGTGGATCTTACTGTTTAACAAATTGCACATAAAACTTTATTGACATTCAAACCATGTTTTTTCTTTTTACTCATAGGTATATTCACTCATGGGAAATTTTGACAAGTACCACACTAGAGTCCAGATATATATAATTTCCCTTTTCCCACCATTATAAGGTCCCCATCAAAAAAGAATGTCATTGAATGACCTAATGGGCACTCAATACTGAAAGCCAAAAGGGACTTTGAAGATAATCTGATTAAATCTCTCTCTCTTTTTTTTTTAAAGTTAGGAGAACTTAATTAACCTTCCCAAAGTAGCATAGGTAGTGAATATTAGAGCTGATTAAGTAATTTTTTGAATGTTTTTTTAAAAGAGGTTGTATTTAAAAGTCTAGTACTCATTCTCCTACCTGTGTTTTCTATGTTCAAGATTTGGCTTTTAATTTGTATCTCATAATGTGCTAGCAGAAAGTATCTAAGATTTCAAGCAAAAATGTCAATTCAAAATTGATTATGATATTCCAAATAATTTATTTAACAGTCAATGCTGATTTACTTAACATATATACAACTAGTGCTTACTATGTATGTATTCAAGACACTATATTTGGTGCATATAAGTATAGAATAGAAGTGTTTATGAAAATATCTTACAGTAATCAAAATAGGAAAAAATCTTAGGATTATATAAAATCAATAAGTATGAAATGAATGTGAATGAAGTTATGATATCTGAAGCATATCTATAGCTCTAAACAAGTTACAGAATGTTTTCATACACATTTTCTCATTTAATTCTCACAGTAATCAAATAAGATAGGTTCTCCTTTTTCAAATTTTACAAAAGGGTTAACTAGGCCTGACAGAGTTTAGTAATTTATTCAAACTCAAAATAGCTAATTAGTGGTAGAAGCAGTAACTTGGACTTCAATGCATTTTTCCATGCAATACTGTTGCTTCCATGTACAATGCCTTTTAAAAATTATCTTCTAACACTCCATTAACATTTTTTTCTGTTGAGATTTTAGTCCTAATCTGAGCTATGGAGAATTAGTTGTATACAACAACTAGTGGAATTCATGCCAAACTTCAGAACGATTAGAAAAAGAAACACATTATGTGATTTAAAATCAATGATATTTAACTACTCAAATACTTTTATATTCCTAGATTATCTTGCTAAATAAAATGTTGAAATAAATTCTTAGAAATAATTTACTATCCTAACCTGAGAATGAGTGAACCAATCTATAACATGATTTTAATGAGCACTTGGTATAAAGACTTCAATTTTGGATGGAAATGACACGCCCTTTTTTTTTTTTTTAAATAGAGAATAGACAAAAATTAGACCTTACAATTAGCTGGCTTTTTTGTGTTTTTCTGACCTTCTATAGAACTTTAACTCACCATGTATTTAATGAAAAAATTATTTTTAAGTTATATACAAGGTTTAAATATAAACATTCTTTGCAACTTATTTCATAATTTATTACTTTAAAGGTTTAGGCTTTTTATTTAAACAATAATAGAATAGTATTGCTTTTCTGATTTAATAAAAATTTTAAAATATCTGCTTTTCATATGATAAGTACTTGTATCCTCCATCCCCAAGTAAGAGTTTTTCACTTAAAATAGTTTTTATGTGATTAAATAATGTGTCTTTACCCTTTATGTTTAGTTTCAAATTCGACAGCAGTCAAAGAAGTAGAATTTGGGATGTGTACCGTTACATGTGGTAAGTAGCATAGAGCACATAAACAATATCGTAATTTGGGAGAGAGGAAAGGTAAAAACTGGCAATTTGTATTTGTAATTTTTATACTCTCATTTCTCTCTCATTGGTTTCTATTTCTAATGACTATAATTTACACACAAAATGGAAACCAGTTGCTTTAAAAGGTTGGATATATCAGTTCATATCCTCTAAGTTTTATTTTAAGCCAGCTCCCTATATTTTTTAGTCACATAAACTGCCTTCACCAAAGTAAAACTTTCTTTATCTCACAGATGTTCAGAAGATGAAAGATCTTCCGATGCATTTCACAGATGTCTTCCCACATACTTTGTTGGCAAATCTATGAAATTTGCTTATTTGTAATAGTCTATTCTAAATTCTACATTTCTGCAATGTATATGTCATATCTTGGAAAAAAGAGGATTGGCTTTGTGGGGAAGGTAATATTTAAGGACTATGACATATTTTGACCATTCCATGAATAGAAATTGGACATAAAATCTTTTACATGGGATGGGATTAAGGCAACACATGTTCTATAATAGACCAGTGTTTCTCAAACTTAACTATTCATCCTAAGTGCCTGAAGGGCTTGTTAAAACAGATTGTTGGGCCTACCCCAGAGTTTCTGACTCACTAGACTTTCAGAGGGGCCTAAGAATTTATATTTCTGAACAAGTTCACAAGTGAAGTTGATGCTGCTGGTTAGAAGACCATCTTTTGAGAACCACTTTGAGAACCACTATAGACAAGCATGCTGAGAAGATAATAGATAATTCACAATGAAATTAAGTTTATTCTAAATAGAATCTGCCTTGAGAAAAAAGACTGCGATAGGAGGGAAAGGCAGAAACCAAAGGATAAGAAGACAGGAAATCCATGAATATCTAGATCAGACTGATTTTTTTTTTTTGGTTAAAAATTACACCTGAATTGTTTTTATTTGCGATAGCTCTGTGTGTGTGTGTGTGTGTATGTGTGTGTGTGTGTGTGTGTGTGTGTGTGTGTGTGTGTGTGTGTGTGTTAGGTAAACATAAAACTTACTATTTTAACTATTTTTAAATATCTAAGTTAGTGACATTAAGCACATTCACATTATTGTGCAACCATTACCACCATCCATCTCTAGAACTTTTTCATCATCCCAAACTGAAGCTGCCCCACTCATTAAACACTAATTCCCCACTTCCCTCTTCCTCAGCCTCTGGCAACCACCATTCTACTCTTCGTCTCTTGAGAGAGTTTTTAAACCTGTTTTTTACTTTAACTTCTTAATGAGTGAAAGAAAATTAAACCTGTAATAAACCTGTGATTATTCATTTGTAATTTATATCTTTCTTCGGCTGCTTGAGAAATTTTCATAAGATAATTATTTTTAAAACAATCGATACGGTTTATTATTTAAAGATATGTTTCAGAAATTATGTATTACATTTGTTCATCCAACAAATGATCCTCTGTTTGGGGGGCTTTTAAAAAACTTTTTTCTACTATGCACCAGACATTGTTTTAGTACTGGGACTATAACAGTAAACAAAGCAGAGAAAATTCTGCCTTCAAGCAGTATATATTTTAGTTGGGGTAGGTGATAAATAATATGTAATATATGTAATATGTCAGATGACAATAAGCTCTAAGAGGAAAAATAAACCAGAAAATGTAATAGTTCACATCTAAGATACTTTTTAAATATTTAAAAATCTTTTCAGTTTATAACAGAACTTTTTAGAGGAGAAAATGCTGTATTGAAAATTCTATTGAACTCACAAAACAGTATTTTAACAGTCAAAAAGTTTTCTTTTTCTGGAATACACAGGCAGATTTTTTAGTTTTACTTGGACTGAACAGAAAGTCTCACGCCTACACACATCATCTCAATGAACTGTATTTGGTTAAATAAATAAATACATAAAACACCTGCTTGAAAAGTATTTATGCATGTCAGAATAACGCTGTGCTTCTAGAGGTACCTTTCATAAGTTCAAGTGGAGCCATACTGGAGTCATTCTTAGGCATCGCTTTTAATCAAAAGAGACTGTTTATCTTCCAACCTTCTATCTCCTTATCTCATATGGAGCCCTCTTCCTTGCTACTCAAAGTTTGGTCTAGAGACCAGCCACATCAACATTGCCTGGGAGTTTTTAGAAACGCAGAATCTCAGGACCTACTCGAGACCTGCTGAATCAGAATTTCATGTTAGTAAGATCCCCAGGTGATTTTCATGCACTCTGAACTTTGAGAAGCGCTGTTATAAGTCATCTCTAAATTTCAACTTTCCCTTGCCCTTGAGAATGGGATTTACGATTAACACCTTGTGGGAGTTGAAAGAGGGAATCTGGGAGACAAGGAAATCAAGATGGACAGTTCCTTAGCCTATGACTATGCAGTCATCATAGGTTATGTCAACATAAGAAACATCCAAACGTAGAGAATTTTTATGAGTTTATTTAAGCCAAACTGACAATTGCCAGAAAGCAAAATCTCAAGGGATTGAGAAAATGCACCACAGAATGGCAGTTTTGCAGCTTATTTTATACATTATTAATAGAATAAAAGGAGGAGATGTAAGGAGCGTTACATGAAATCCATTGGTGGTAAATTAAGGAGGCAGGAGAAAGCAAAACGGAAATCTCTGGGATTGGATAAAAAGTAAAACAGACACATATTGGTGAGTACAGGGTTGTTAATAATAAACATTCACAGCACATAGAGATGGTATGCAGAGTATAAGGTAACAATGAGGGGTTCTGTGAGCTCATCTTCTGCCCCAAGGTTCGGCCTTAAGGGGTCTGGAAAAGAAGATTACTCTGACATTTCAAAGGTATGTTATCTTAGATGCAAAAAGACTTATGGTGAAGACTGACCTTTGTCAAGGAAGCTACAGACCTAGGACATGACTACCCTCCATGACCCACTTTTCATTAGGAATTTTTATGTTCAAGCCATCCTATGTGGTTACTTTCGGTCTCTGAGTTTACAAGGCCTGCCATGCAGACCTCCCTGGAGCTTGTCATGTTTAATATGTGCCCCTGTTTTTGTCCACAGTCACTTGTCACAGGACATGTTCAACATGTCACTGATGGAGCATTTTACCATCTCCCTCAATTCTGGTGATGAAAGGCAAACTCAGTGGAGATTTGAGATCAGTTAGTAAAGGCTTGATTTCTTGTTATAAAAACGTGTGGCAATTCTAAAGAGAGCGTCTTGTTGGAAATGGAGATTTGATCATAAATAGTTTGTCCTGCTATATTTATTACCAATCTAAATACTAAAAAGCATCATTTATGTTAAAATGTGATTTTGGAATTTCTTCCGCAAACTCCAAACTCCCCTCCCCTCTCCTCAAAGTTCCATGGTCAAATAAATTTGGGAGATCCTGTGTACTACTGTGTTTCATTAAGTCTAAGACTTTATTGACTGTAAGAAGCACATTTTATACACCTCCAAAAAGGAAAAATGCTGCCAATTTGTGACATGCTGTCAATTGTAAGGTGCATCCTGATTTCAAAGATGTTAAAATACAAAAATTTTGCATCTTAGATCAATGATAGTCTACATACAATAACATGTTAATTTATTAGCATATTTAAAGTCTCCCCAAAATTCTGTAGTAAAAAGGTCCCTTTAATTTTACTTGATATAAGAAATATCATTTTCAAATGTGTATAATCATGGAATTTTTTTTATGGTACCAGAGGAATTAGTGTTTCATGTAACTTACTTTGGTAATGCTGTTTTATGAAGTAATTCAAAATGAGGGGCCTAAAAACATTCTAAATGTTATCACCTTGAATTTAGGAATTTAATTTCTGAAATTAGGAGAAAAATCTCAAAAGAGACGTAGATAAAAAAAGAGATTCTCTGGAATTAGTTTTTCTTAACATTTGCTGATTTCTTTTACCAAAGGTGTTGGTATTAGAGAAGTTATATTAACGAATGGATGCCCTGGAGGTGAATCTAAGTGTATTGTACGGGTGGAAGAATGCCATGGACCAGTAGACTGTGGCTGTGAGTTGGACTCTGTATTGGTGGGAAGACTGAGGGGGGAAGAGTTTACTCTGGGGAGATACCCTTAACCTCAGGTTGCTGTGAAGAATTGATATACTGAAAGGAAATCATAATAAAACGTAAAATTCCACTTCTCTAGACAATTACAGCTCTGAATAACTTTATGTTGCTTTATATTTTTCAATAATGTGTAAAATTTAACATATATTCTCTAGGATACACTGTAACCTTATTGTACGCAGTGCCTATGGTCAAAGCTGTCCTATAGTGAAATGCATTGAACATGCTAGTCATGACATTGTATCGCTAGATTGTTACACCCTAAATTGGGAACTTTAAGAGATGTTCTATATCAAAGTACACTACTCTGAGATTTCATTATCTCTAATAGGTGTCTCTAACCAGTAAATTGGAAGCCACTAGTAGATCTCAAAGTTTATTAGATCACTAAGTCGATTGTCCTTACTATTCCTCTTCTTCACAATTTATTCTGCAGAAGGAGCAGATAGCTGTGGTATATCTCCTACCTGCTGCTTTTGGTGATTTCATCTTTGCAACCATCACTCCTCTCTGTGCTTCTACACCCAAACACTCAATAAGTTTGATAACTTCCAGTGTATTACTGATTTTAAAATTGGAGGTGGCTTTAAAAAGTAGTATTGTTTATAAAGCAATTTACATTGTCCCATGGTATACATGTATTTAATTTTTCCTTTTTTCAGGGGGTAAACCAATATCAGAAAGTCTTGAAAGTGTTAGACTGGCATGTGTTCATACATCTCCTGTAAATCGTTTCAAATACGTTTGGAAACTTCTAAGACCAGACCAAGTGAGTAATGTATATGTAATTTGGTGCTTCCAAGTGAGTGAGAAAATTTGTTTCCCAGTACTTGATGACTGTCAGAAAACTTTAAAAACAGTTTGCAAAAATGAAGTTAAAATCATACAACTTTATTATTATTAGGATTTAAGTTTTTTCATTATTTATATATTCACATATGTTTTAGGGTTATCATAACTTAAAAACATCCATTTTATATAAAGTATTCTATTTTCGAGCAAGGTTTTCATTTGTATACATAGGAGTTATGTAATGATAGCAGTAGCTAATGTTAATTGAGGGCTTATTAAGTGCCGGACTGTCATGAGCGGAATGTGGTTATCAAAGCAGCAGTTTCACACAGATTTGTGCCTTTCCACAATGTCAGACTTTATTAGAATAAAGCCATGGATCTAGTCCTACTGACTCGGTTTACCACGGGCATTAACCAAGGCTCTGGCCAGAGGATAACCTGCTTTTTCTAAGGAGGGTGCGGCTCACAGTGGCCCATGTGGGGATCAAAACCAGCAACCATGGTGTTATCAGCACCACACTCTAACCACCTGAGCTAACCAACCACCCCTCTGTGTGCATAATTAATTACTGTCCTAGACTGAGAGACAATAGCTCTTTTTTACAGGAAGTAAAATTGTTTCCTGATCTTATGTTCTCATGAAGAATGTTGATACTTTTTTTTTTTTCTTTTAAAATAGCAACCCATTGTTCTTGCAAATGATTCAGCAATCATGGAAGTACATAGGGAAACTCACCCCTTGGCTTTCGAGTGTGATACCTTTGATAATAATGAAATAGTAGCATCTATTAAATTCACAGTCTATACAACAAATGGTAAGTACCAGTTTGCTTATATCTCAAACTTTAAAGAGCATCAAAATCACCTGGAGGGCTTATTGAAACAGATCCATAGCCACACTCACCAAGTTTCTGATTTGGTTGATTTGGGGTGGGGCTGACACAAGAATTTGCATTTTTAACAAGTTCCCAGTGCTGCTCTGGCAGAGACCGCAATGTGAGAACCACTGGTTTATACCACTGAGACTTTTCTACAAAGTAGTGCTTCATTTCTTTTTCACAAAGTAAAGTCAGATGTGCCTTACTTTCGGAAATTGGTGTATTTCTGAAGTATCTCCAAGGAATAGTCCTCTAACTTGGATTATATTCTTACTTTTACTTCTATTATGAAAGTGAAATGGATACATGGAATTCTCACATATGCTAACAAAAATTTTTGTACAGTGAAGTAAATAAAATTAAACATTATGTCAAGGCGTGTCTCTTTAAAAATTATTCATTTGAAGAAATATATTTTTATTTTTATTTTTTTATTATTTAAAATTTTTTTATTAGTTTCAGGTGTACAACACAGTGCAATAGTTATACTTTTTACCCCTCAAAGTGACAACTCCCCTCCCCCAATCCACCACCCCACTCCCCTCCCCCCAATATCATACATATCTATTACAATTCCATTGACTCTACTCCCACACTATATTCCACATCCTGTTACTATATATATATTCAATTATAGTTGACATACAATATTATATAACATCATCTGCAGATGTACAGCGCAGTGATCAAGCCTCTACTCCATCCATGAAGTGGTCTCCCTAACAAGACATGTGACCATCTGACACCCTACAAAATATTTACATTATTATATTCCCTGAACTGTCTTTCATATCCCTGTGGCAATATTGTAGTTACCTATTTATGCTGTCTAATCCCTTCCCTTTCTCCCTCATCCCCACTCCCCTCCCAACTAGCAACCATCAGTTTTTCCTCTATATCTCTGAGACTATTTCTGTTTACTTTGCTTGTTCAGTTTTTTAGATTCCACATATAAGTGAGATCATATGGTATTTGCCTTTCTCCGACTGACTTATTTCACTTAACATAATAGTCTCTAGGTCCATCCATATCATTGCAAATGGTACGATTTCATTCTTCTTTATAGTGGAGTAATACTCCATTGTATAAATGTACCATGTTTTTTTAATCTTGTCATCTACCGATGGGCATTTCGGTTGTTTCCAAGTCTTGGCTATTGTCAATAGCGCTGCGATAAACATAGGGGTGCATATATATTTTTGAATTAGGGTCTTGGGTTTCTCTGGATAGATACCCAAGAGTGGAATTGCTGGGTCATATGGTAGTTCCATTTCCAGTTTTTTGAGATACCTTGAAGAAAATATTTTTGAGGAAACAGTAATAGTCAATGATATATGTCACAAAACGCAAATCTTGTCCTGAATGTAATTTTACATGTTAGAAACTGCTTCCATTGTGAAGTGGATCCATGTGCATGTCCTTTCAATTTAAACTATGATGTCTTCTATATCCAAATAATTATTTCTTTTTGTTCAGTTGCTCTTAACCATTTTAATTGTTGTTGGCATCTTTGTTATTGTGGATTTGGTCACAGGACTTTTTGGAATCCAATCAAGCTCACGAGGCTTTTCCCAGAAAAATGACCACATATACAAACATGCCAAAAGTTACCTGTAATTTTAAGGGAGTTCATGGATTTCTTGAAGCTATTTCTTAATCCCAAGTGAAGAATTTATGCTGTAGTCTAGAGATGCCATACAACAACATAACAGCCTTTATTGAGATGAAAACAAGCTAAACTATTTTGGGGTGGTTTTTAAAAATATAACTTTTTTTGATGTGTTGTCTAGTGTCTTTGAAAAACATCTTTATAGTAAAAGCTAATAATCTTACTCCTGTTTGGATAACAGGTCTTATTAAAAGGATAATTTCAATAAGGTGCTACAAAAGCAAAAAAGGACCAAGCATCATCAAAATGAAAAATATCTAATTGAGTCCTAGTTCAGGACATCAAAAGTTTCAGGGCCATTCTCAGTTTTTGTCCTCATAGTCTGGTCCTCTTAAGACAATTCAGTGGTTAGCTCTTCCCATGATTAGAAGGCAGCATGCATTTGATAGTATGTAAGCTAAGGGCTGGAACACAGACCCCAAAATGTCAGCCCTTAAATGAGACAAAGTTTCATTCTAGTAGCACTCTAGGGCTGGTGGGGTAGCTCTGCAATCTCAATACATGCACTGGTTAAATGATAAAATGTTTTCAGAACACTTTGATATCTTTTAGTTTCTATTTAAAATGGCAATTGGGTACACCACATGACAGACCTTTTTGGTTGTTTAGACATCAAACAAATGTGTTGGCTATAAATGTGCATACAATATGGTACTGGTTTGAAGCAAATACATAATTGAAATATTTTTAGGGTAAATACGGTTTAGTTAATGAAAATTTCCCATCCCTTTCCTTACGTATCAGATTTTTCACTTCCACAATAGTTGTCCTTCATAATTAGGCATTGTTTTGGATTGAATTGTATTTCCCCCTAAAAAGATATTTTCAAGTTGTAACTTCTAGAACCTCATATTTGGAAACAGGGTCATTGCAGATACAGTAATACCTTGGTTTGCGAGCATAATTCGTTCCAGAAACAAACTACTCATATTGCAAGACATCACTCGTTTACCAAGTTAAAATGTATTAGAAATGTTTGCTCGTCTTGTGGAACACTCACAAACCACGTTACTCGCAATCCAAGGTTTTACTGTGTAACTAGTTCGGTTAAGATACGGTCATACATACTTGAGTGGGTTTTTAATCCAATAGCACTGGTGACTTTCTAAGAAGAGGGAAATATGGACACAGCCTGAGAGAGAGAGACAGAGGAGAATGCCATGTGAAGACACAAAGTCACACGTGGTGGGGGAGGGGTGGGAGTGGGAGAAGACAGCTTTGTGAAAATGGAGTCAGAGATTACAGCCAAAGGACATCTACCAGAAGCTGAAGAGGAAAGGAAGGATGCTCCCCTAGAGTCTTTGGAGGGAGCATGGCCTTACCAGTACATTGTGTCCAGAATTGTGGCCTCTAGAACTGTGAGACAGTACATTTCTGTTGTTTTTAAGTCAACCAGTTTGTGGTATTTTGTTATGGTGGCCCTAGGAAACTAATACAAACATAGGCTTAGTTTTACTAAAAAGTGAGAGCATCAAAATTTAGCCTAGTTTTCATTAGAAAATTTCAGTAGGAAATGCAGCCTTGTTTGTTATTAGATATTGTCGATGTAAGAAACGTCCAAACCTATAGAGAATTTTTATAAAAAGTTTTATTTGAGCCAAAAAGAGGATATATCTAGAAGCAAGATCTCTACAGACTGAGATAAATGCTTCAGAGAATAACAGTTTGCAAGTTTTGTTTTTATGCATTTGAGATTAAGAAGGGAACATAAGGAAGATTACATGAGGGTGAGGAAGCAACAAGGGATGGGATTACAGGATAGTACAGGATAGTTAAGAATATGTGCTCTCTTGGGGTGTTTAAGGTTTATTTCAAAGGTGTGTTAACCTAGATGCACAGAAACAAAGGACAGGGCTTGGGTCAAGGAAAAGATATAACTTTTACTAAAAAGTGACATACCCTGGGGCGTGAATACCCACTATGACCTGCCCAATTAGGAATTTATGACCAGGTCATCACATGAGATTACTTTCCATAGAAGTTCTTTTTTGTCCACGATATAAAAGTAATCTAAGTGACCTTCAAAAGAAGACTGCTATTGAAATGAACTAAAACCTTCATACACCTCATTCTCCACCCTTTCTTCGCTAGTATTGGGGGAGTGGATAAATAGAAAGGAATTTTGAATTTCTTCTCAGGTTTTAATTCTAAAACGTGTCTTTTATTTCAGCTTAAAAAATCCCACTGCTTCTATAAACCTAAAATTATCAAAAATAAAAAGATTTTTAAATGTTGGAATATAAATATGATGTAATTTCTCTACCATACGTGGAACTATTTGATGATCATTAAATTCAGTGTATAATTCTAGAATTACTAAGGAAAATGGAAAATTATACTCCGTGGTATTTAAAATGTAAAAAGAAAAATTCAGACAAATAAGCAGTTGAGATTGCCCATTATAGGAGACTACTTCTGATAGAGTGGTACTTACCAAAATTAAATATTAAAATATATAAAATATAGCTTGCAGAAATTATTAAATCTCCTTGAACATTATTTTACTTGTCAGTATGATTCAACAGTTGCATCTCTTGTCCTTCCCCACATAAATCTTTTATGATTGTATGATATAGGGACCAGGAAGAGCCATAAGAAAGCTGTATAATTCACAAAGTGAGTAATATTTGATGTAAATTATCTTTTCACCAATTTACAATGTAATAATGTTATATGGTAGGCTGGCTTTGTCTCTTTAATAGCCTTATTTTCAGGAAGAGCAGAAAGATATAGGAGAGAATGCTAGATTTAAAAGGGGTATGTGGATATTTGTATAAAAAAGAATAAACTTCAACACCCTCCCTTACAATATATACAAAAATTAAAGATGTAACATAGTCCTGAATGTAAGAGTGGAATCCATAAAGCTTTAAGAAGGAAACATAGGAGAATATCTGCATAATTCAGGAGTAGGCAAGGGTTTCTTAGATATGACTCCAAAAACAATCACCATAAAAGGAAACATTGACAAAGTAGGCTTCATCAAAATTAAAAACTTCACCTCATTAAAAGAAACCATTAGAAAAATGAATAGCAAGCCAAAATCTGGGAGAAAAAAATTATAAAACATGTACAGTCAGTACAATCAATTTAGGAGAAGATCTTGCAGTTTCTTGGAAAACTAAGCATCCCTCTATCCTATGACCCAGCAGTTCTACCCTTAGATATTTATCCAAAAGAAATGAAAATGTGTGTTCACAAAATGACTTTACAGAAATGTTCATAGCAGTTACTTTATAACAGTCCCAAACTGGAATAGCCTAAGTGTCTGTCCATCAGTAGGAGAATGAATACGTAAACAAATTGAGGTATACTACTCATTAATAAAAGAGAAAAAAAAACTGATGATACATGTGCCAACATGAGTGAATCTCTAAAACATTATACTGAGTAAATAAGCCTTATACAAAACAGTACATAGATATGTTTCCATTTCTATTAAGTTCTAAAACAGGCAGAACTAACGTATGGTGGGAAAGAAAATGAGGACAGTAGTTGCCTCTGGAGGATGGGGCAGGGATTAACAGGGAGGGGCTCAAAGGAATTTTCTGGGGAATAGTAATATTCTGTGTCTTCATAGGGGGTTTAAATTATATATGTGTGTTTGTATTTGCCAAAACTAAACAAATGTATATTTAGGCTCTTTCAGCTCTATGATCTGAAATTTTACCTAAAAAGAAAAAACATAAATAAATATTGAACTCTAGTTAATGATATGCCTCATTGAAAAATTTTGTGAAAAGTGTGCAGACATCAGCAAATTATGTTGAAATGCATAAAAAATATAAGATGGATCAATGGATTGATAGAAGGATGAATAAATGGATAGTAAAATATTGGTGGTAGTATCTAGGTGGTGGGACTATAAGATGTTCATTATCAAGTTCTTTTAACTTCTGCATGTTTGAAAAGGACATTTTAAACAGGCAGAGCAAGTTAATTAATAACTTTCTTTCCACTGATTCTTTTTGCCTATTTCTAGAGTTGTTTCTCAGATATAAAGTTTCCATTTAGATACCCATTTCCTTTTTTGTTTCCAGTAGTAATAATAATCAGGTGTACATTTTTTCTCTAGAATTGCAGATGAGAAGATCAAGACAACCGGACACTGATGCAGTCCTAGTTTTTGTGCTGACCATAGGTGTTATTATCTGCATATTTGTGATCTTTGTACTGATCTTCATAATTATAAACTGGTAGGTGAAGGACTAAAACTGATTCTCATCCTTGATTGATGTCCTTCTGTCTGCCCCTCCCTCATCCCATGAATCAAAAGCCCTGTCATTGATGCTTCTCACATGTGTCTTCAAACCATCCAACTCCCTTAATTCCTCCTGAGACTTCCTTGTTCAGGCTACCTAATCTCATGACTCGCTTCCCCAGCCATGAGGGAGCTTTAAAATGCAATTTTTGAAATTTTTACATAGTAGTTGCTAAAAGAAAGTTTAATTGAATGAATATTTGTGTCATCCAGTTGTACTTATCACAACTCTAAAATTTGATTAATTGTAACCTACCAGTGCATTTATATGAAAATATTTCCAATACCTACATGAGTATCACACCCTGGCATGTCTGAGGGCTCATCTACTATCACAATGAACTGATGCGCCACAAACTAAAAATAAATTATGACTATGGATGCACTTTTATATAGAGAAAAGTAAACATAAATCTATGTTTCGTTTTCATTTCATAAGAAATTTTTTGTTTTTGTTTTTTTCTTTTGTTTTTTCTTCCAGGGCAGCAGTCAAGGCTTTCTGGGGGCCCAAAGCCTCAACTACTGAGATACATTCTGAGCTGAGTTCAATGAGATTCAAAGATTCAACTTCTCTTGACCAATCGCCAGCAGAAATGCCTGTGCATGAAGATGATGCCTTAAGCGAATGGAATGAATGATGGATGGATGATCTATAACAAACCAAAGGAGATTCGAGCATATCAGATTCATTATTACAAAAATAAAATATAGTGAAATACTTTCATAATATTTCAAGTGGTTTACCACAGTCTAAAATTCCATCTTTGTGATGGAATTATCAAAAACTATTTTTAATTCTCAACATGTACCGTTTCAGATAATCACTTGGTAACATTTATCTAGAGGTACACACAAACAAAATTTTCTAAAATCTTTGATCAGTTTGATCACTTCTAAGTTTATTTTCCTGTTCTGTCTCAAACAAGAAGAATGTAATATAGAAGATGCCTTGCATATTAGACTTTCTCCCTGCCGGGAGCACTGGTTTGAACTTGCTAAAGCCAATCATACTTTATTTATTTTATTATTTTAAGATTTTTATTAAAATATAGCTAACATCAAATATTATGTTATAGTTTCAAGTGTACAAAATTGTTATTCAACGTTTATAACCTAAATAAGTGATCACCACAAGTCCAGCAACCATCTGACACCATAATATGCTACCTCAATATTATTGACTATATTCCCCATGCTGTACATTACATCCCCATGACTTGTTTTATACCTGGAAATTTGAACCTCTTATTCCCATTCAGCTTTCCTTCCCCCTTTGTTAATTTTTCAACTATGATATTCAATATTTTATATTAATTTCAGGTGTACAACATAGTGGTTAGGCATTTATATAATTTAAGAAGCGATCCCCATAACTAGTGTAGTACCCCCCTGAAACTATGCATACTTATTACCATATGATTGACTATATTCCCTATGCTTTACTTTACATCCCCATGGCAGTTTTGTAATTATCAGTTTCTATTTCTTAATGCCTTCACCTTTTTCGCCCTGCCCCCACCCCCTCCCATCTATCGCCCCAATAAATTTAGTAGTCATTTGATACCATACATAGTCATTACTACCGGGGGTGCCTACTGGGGGTGCCAAAAAAATGTGTACAAGTGGACACTTTGGTCAACATTGCTCAAGCAGTAGTTTGCCGTAATCAGAAGTGTCTGGACACTGATGGTAACCACTTTGAGTACTTCTTGTAATTGCAGAAGTCAAACCTGACTTGTATTCATCTTTTGTTATCAGTATATATTATTACAATTTTAATACTGTTTTCCTTTCTTAAAATGTATATACATTTTTTTGGCACCCTCTCTATATTATATGTTATAGCCTACATCCCCATAACTAATTTGTAATAATTTGTACTTCTTAATGCCTCCCCCTTTTTTATGCAACCCTCAAACTTTTTCTCATTTGGCAACCATCAAAATGTTTTCTGTATCTATGAGTTTGTTTCTATTTTCTTTAGATTCCACATGTAAGCAAAATCACATTGCATCTGTCTTTCTCTGTCTGATATACTCCACTCAGCACAATACCCTCCAGGTTCATCCATGCTGCCACAGAAGGCAAAAACCCATTCCCTTCCCTGGCCAAGCAATATTCCATTTATATGTACTACCTACTCTTTATCCATTCATCCATCAATGGATGCCCAGGCTGCCTCCACGTCTTGGCCATTGTAAACAATGGCCAATACAGATGCACACATCCCCTCAAAGTAGCGTTGTGGGTTTTTTCAGATAATTATCCAGAAGTGGGATTACTGGGTCCTTCTTTGCCTCTTGTTACAGCCTTTGTTTTAAAGTCTATTTTGTCAGGTATAACTATTGGTCTCACAGTTTTTGTTTGTTTGTTTCCATTTGCTTGAAATATCTTTTTCCCATCCCTTTGCTTTCACTCTCTGTGTGTCTTTTGATCTGAAGTTAGTCTCTTGCAGGCAGCATGTGTAAGGGTCTTGTGTTCTTATCCATTCAGCCCTCCTATGTCTTTTATTGGAGCATTTAATCTATTTACACTTAAAGTAATTGTCAATAGATATGTAGCTATTGACATTTTATTTACAGTTTTGATTTTTTTTTTCCATCTTAAGTCCCTCTACATTCCTTGTAATACTGGTTTGGCGGTGAGGAACTCCTTTAGTTTCTTCTTGTCTGGGAAGCTCTTTATCTGTCCTTCAATTCTAAATGATAGCTTTGAAGGGTAGAGTAATCTTGGTTATAGATTCTTGCTTTTCATCACTTTGAATATTTCCTGCCAATCCCTTCTAGCCTACAAAGTTTCTGTTGAGAAATCAGCTGACAGTCTTATGGGAGCTCCCTTGTAGGTAGCTAACTGCTTTTCTCCGCTGCTTTTAAGATTCTCTCTTTGTCTTTAACCTTTGGCATTTTAATTATGATGTGTGGGACTGTTTGGGTTCATCTTTATTGGGATTCTCTGTGCTTTTTCGGCTTGTATGTCTATTTCCTTTGCCAGGTTATGGAAGTTTTCAGTCATTATTCCTTCAAATAGGTTTTCAATTCTTTGCTCTCTCTTGTCTCCTTCTGGTGCCCCTGTGATGCGAATGTTGGTATGTTTGATGTTGTCCCAGAGGCCCCTTAAACTATCCTCATTTTTTTGGATTTTTTTTTTTTGCTGTTCTGATTGGGTGTTTTTTGCTACCTTCTAAATTGCTGATTCAATCCTCTTCTTCATCTAATCTGTTGGTTTCCTCTAATCTTCATTTTAGTTATTGTTTTTATTTGGGACTGATTCTTATTTATGTTTTTTAATCTCCATTTTTTTATGTTTCCTATCTCTTTGTTGAAGTTTTCTTTGAGGTCATTGAGCACCCTTATAACCAATGTTTGGAACTCTGCATCTGGTAAATTGCTTGTCTCCATTTTGTTTAGTTCTTTTTCTGGAGCTTTGTTCTGTTCTTTTATTTGGAAAACGTTTCTTTGTCTTTCCATTTTGGCTGCCTCCCTGTATTTGTTTCTATGTAGGGCTGCTATGCCTCCTGGTCTTAGTAGAGTAGCTCTATGTAGTAGGCATCCTGTGGGACCCAGTGGTGCAGTCTTCCTGGTCACCAGAGCCAGGTGCCACAGGTGTGTCCATTGTGTGGATTGTGTGTGCCCTCCTGTTGCAGTTGAGACTTGATTGCTATTTACATGTCAGTTGGAGGGATTGACCCTCAGGCTGATTGGTTGTGAGGACTGGCTATAACTACAGTGGAGGAGCTGTTGTCCATGAGCTGATCCTACAGAGCAGAGTTTGCTTTAGTGGGGCTCTGGTGCCTGCCAAGTCTGCCCTTTGGGTGTGTCATCCTTGGAGGTGGCTGGATGATGCTCTTCCCCAGTCCAAAGCTGGCCACTGGGCCTACCAGCCATGGGGCCTCCTGGGAGGGGACCTGCTGCAGGCCAAGTTCAGCTACAGTCTATGCCCTGATTGGGGCCACCTGGCATGAGCCACAAAGCAACACAGAGATGTCCACAACCTGCACTGTGCTTGAAGATGCCTTGAGAGGCCAAGCCATGAAACAAGACTTGCTGTCACTAGTGCTGGGCTTAGGGCTGCTCAGCCAGTGGTACAGGACACATTGAAGACAGATGCTGCTTGTTTGGGTTTTGTGAACCTTTGAGAGATTTTAGTAAAGTCCACAACATGAGCCAAGGCAGGCTGTTTGTATGGAAAACCCACTGGAAGTGGCTTGGGTGTGCCCTAAATTTGGGTGGTGCGTGGTCAGGGAATCACTAGGGTGGGGCAGGCGAAAGGTGATAGGCAGTTTGATGGAGACTCAGATATGACGTCAGCCTGTGTCTGCATTCAGGGAGAGGGAGGGCTTAACAGAGAAACAATGGCTTCCACCGGCTTCTCTGTCCAGGAGAAAGCTGTCCCTCCAGCCTTCAGCCTGATTCTAGACAGTTCCATTCCTCCCTTTATGTCCCTGGAGCATTTCGAGCTGCCGCCCCAGTGCTGGAACTCAAAGTGAATGAGTCCATCAGCAAGTAAGTCTGTGTGTGGGCCCTTTAAGAGGAATACCTGGGACTGCAACCTCCCTCTGTCTCAGCCACAATGTCTGCTGGTTTTCACAGCCAGAAGTTATGGGGACTTCTCTTTCCTGCACTGAAACCCTGGGCTGGGGAGGGACTGGGAGCCCTCACTCCTCGTGGGGGGGAAATCTCTGGAGCAGGAATATCCCTCTTGATTTTTAATGGTCACACATGGGTGTGGGAAAAGCCTGTTCCATGTCTCTGCACCTCGTACCAGTCTCGAGTGGCTTCTTCTGTAAATCTGTAGGTCTTTGGTTCAGGTAGACTTCAGGTGATAATAATGGTGGTTCGGTGGTTTAGTTGTAATTGATGTGGTCCTGAGAGAAGGTGAGCACAGCCTTTACCTACTCCGCCATCTTGACTAGAAATCAAGCCAATCATACTTTAGAATCTTTGCAAGGCATGAGACATACAAAGCATCACTTGTAAGACATGAAATAATAATGATGATATCATACAACACTTAGTGACTACTATATGCTGAGCATTTCGCAGAGTATTTTACATATATTAGGTAATTATGATTGCATATTGGAAATACTTAAAGAAGAACTGGGGAGGAACTTGGAGGTGGCTGAGTAAGTGTCATGAATTTAACATACCCTGTATTTCTCACAGAAACAGTGAATTAAGGACTTTTGAATGACCACTAAGAACCTTCATTGTGTTTGATATGTAGGTGATAACATCTTAAAACCAAGGTACTTATTTCTGAACATCACCACTGCCTTTTTGTCTGGTTATCATTATGTGATACAATTTATGGCCAACTATCAAACAAGATACGAAGGCATTAGATGATTTGATTAGGTAGACTTCCTCAAAAGTTAATTTTCAGAGGTTATGAAAGTAGCACAAAATACACTTAGTTTTTTGTTTAGATGAATTCTATGCCAACTTCATTGCTATTGTTATGAGATTTATCTAATGATAGCATTCCCTCTGCTTATCTGTGAAGAAGACATTGTAAATGGGCATTAATGGCATGCCTCCCTCTGGCAGCCTAGAAATAGGTTGTGTTGTGGAATTATCCATGTTTTCTATTACATAGCATTTGTATTTAAGAGAAGCAATAAAAAATTGGCTAGAAAATGATTTTGTTATCTGTTGTGGGAATTCCACTAGCGATTTGAAATGAAAAGAAATTGTTTTCATTAAAGATTCCAAAAGAAATTTGTTTGTTTGTTTGTTTTTGTGACACCCTTCCTTCCCCAGATAAGTGAAAAAAATCAGCCTTCCATTTCTTATTCCTGGTTAACTTTGGTCATGCAACTTTAGTCTAAGTGGTAAACATTCTTTTTTTTTTATTATTGAAAATTTTATTGGGGAATTGGGAGGAGGGGAACAGCGCTGGGGAATTGGGGGAAGGGGAATAGACAAGTTGTTGTCGTTTTGTTCTTCAGTCTAGTTGTGGAGGACATTGCTTCACTGGCCCAAGCTGGCACCATCATTGCTCTCTTCCCGGGTGAGGCAGATCAGTCGCCGGCTTCTGGACAGACACTCACTGTGGCTGCTGGCCACTCACGCTGGCTGCCGGCTACACATGGTAGCCTATAGCAACCCACTGCAGCAGGGGACTGCAGCCCACACCGCCACCGGCGACCCACGGCAGCCCAGCTCCAGGTTGAGCTGTTGTTCAGCATCTTAGCTGTAGAGGGCAATGTCACTGGCCCTCATATGTGGGATCTGAACCGGGGTCCTCTGGCATCCCAAGCCAGTTCTTAACCAACACGCCACTCAGCTGGCCCTAAACATTCTTGAATAGTAATTATTATCAATCCTTATTTTTAAAACCATGAACAGCAGTGGTTTCCATCTGTACTTCAATGACCATCAGTGTTCAGTCAAGTTAACAGGTTTGGTTGTCAGTGCTGTTCACTGAATATTTCTGACTGTCTACTTTCCAGGCACGTGGTAGGATAGTAGCTCCTTAGCCCCTCATGGTTGGGTGGGGCCATGTGACTAGTTCTAGCCAATGAGTTATGAGCCAAAATTTCAAATGTGACTTTCAGACTAGAACATTTGATTGTGAAAATCTTCAGAGCTCACTGTTTGTACCCTCAGACCCAGGAAAAAGCCCCAAGACTGAAAATCTACCTCAGTAACCAGAAGGCAGAGAAAGACCAAAGAAAGAGGGTGGCCACTCCAGTCTGGTAATAGAGTTTATTAAGGGAAACTTATGTACAAGTTATGTCCTGGGTGTGTGCAAGATGAAATGGATCTGCGCCACTTAGCAGACACCAAAGAATTATATAGGTAAGGGCAATGGGGCACTAGTCATGGGTACTAGATGTGAATGCTACCAGGTATGGAAATTACTTTACATGCTTGACCAGGTCAGAACAATAACCTACTGCAGGAACCAGAATGGACATCAGACAGTCTCTAAGGGGGAATTTGTGGAAAGTAAACTCTGTTCTAGCCTGGGTCCAGCTCACAGGACAGATAATGGTCACATAAAGAAACAGTCTCCTCCACACTCACCTTCTCTCTGCTGGAGCAACCAGGAATGCTTAGTTGCTGACTGCTCTGACACCTTGAACCCAGAGTGAGGGGCACATGGCACAGAATCTCATCAACCAATTGTGACTATGTAGCATGAGAAAGAAACCTTGTTATTTTAAGCTACTGAGTGTTAGAGGTTTTTTGACATAGCAGCCTTCCTAAGACTATCCGGACTGACATGTAAATGTTTTCTGAAAAATAAGTTTTCATAGTCAAATGAGTTGAAGATTTCTTTAGTGCAAGACTTCCCATCAATGTGCATTTCACATTGCTACTCTCCGAGAAGGGGGTATAAGTACAATATTTCCCAAAATTATTGGTGGTCTGTGGAACGAAATGAAAGCATGCATGAATGTTAATATTATACCAACTCAGAAATACACTATTGAGCAGGAATGTCTGATAGGTCTGTCAACAAGAGGTTAAAGCTCAGTGAGCTAGTCTTTCATAATGTACAATACACAGCAAATCAGCAATGCACCTTGACAATAGTAGCACTTTTTCTCTTAGGTCTCTGGGTGTTACTTAGAGTTTCCACTGGTCCAGACCTACCTTGATGGCCTTTCTTAAAATCATCCTCCTCCCAAGACCAGGGGCTCCTCTCTCATAAGTACTATGACCACACTGCATTACGTTAAAATAATCAGTAAACCTTATATTGAAATAGATTATATTATGCTCCAGGTTTCCATTAAATCACCCCAGGTCTCACAAAGACCTTCTGTCATTTGCCACTTATTGTCTGTGTGTTGGGGGGATCGCTCCCTGCCATGGTCCATGAGGTCACCATTGCATACCACTAAATATTAATGGGGCCAATCACTTCCCTCTCCAAGCAGACTGGGCCAGAGGCATCTTCTAGTTCTCATCTACTCCTAAATTCTAGGCATCTGTTACTTTTCCTAGTCACCAAAATATCCACAGGGAAAGCCTTGAATTTTGTATCTGGATCTCTGAGGTAAATAGAGCCAAGCAATTGTGTATCAAAAGGAGCCTTTCCTTTTGGATCCCAAGACATTGGTCTCTGTATATGCAGCAGCAGGGTTTTGTGAAATGTTCAAATAATACCTTACTCACTAAGAGAATCCTTCATTCATCCTTTCATTCAACTAACATTCATTAAGCTATTCCTATGAGTCAAGTACTGTACTAGGCACTAGGAATATAGTTTGTGTGAATGAGAGAGAGAGAGAGAGAGAGAGAGAGAGAGAGAGAGAGAGAGAGAGAGAGAGAGAGAGAGAGAGAGAGAGAGAGNAGAGAGAGAGAGAGAGAGAGAATGCCTCTTCTCCAGGAGTTTGCCATTTACCCAAGATACAGTCATTACAATGAACTACAACTGGGATGAATATATTGAGGGAAACCTGTAAGTTTTTATGAAGCTGTTATAGGGGAAATGGCAAAGGACACTTAAAGCTTAAATAGGAGTTACCCTGGTTAACAGGAAGGAGGTCCTAGGCAGAGGAAGAGCAGGTGTGAAGGCTCTGAGTCAGGAAGGAGTATGACACATGAAAGAAGGCTGGCTGAGCTGGAGTGTAGAGAACGGGAAAAAGACTTGTGGGGGATGAGGCTGGGGATGTATGCTGCAGCAGGCGGTGTGCGTCTGTGTGCGCGCGCGCGCGTGTATGTGTGTGTGTGTGTGTGTGTGTGTGTGTGTGTGTGTGTGTGTAAAATATGATAGCTAAATGACCTGAGAACACAAATCAAGGCAGTCAGTGCTGAAATTAGCACTCCTGATATTTTTGCTACTCCATATTTGCCCATGCCTTCATAGAGTTCATTTATTGTTGGCCTTTTGACAAATGATGACTGTGGATCCTTGCCTAGATAATTTATACTTTAATCTGGGTTCTTTTGAGTCTTACTGAAATGCAAAATTGCATTAATTAGGCCTTAATTCTCTTCCATAATAGTTCCCAATTCACTCTTATATTATGCAGCTAAGAGCTGAATACAGAAGATTAGGAGTTCTCAACAATGACCAAGGTTGGTGGGCATACCTCTGAGGCCAGCAGCAAACGATAAAGTGGTTGATAGACATCGTAGGCTGCAGTTTTCTACAATCTTGGACACGACATCGAATAGCATTACTCATCCTGTTGAAACACATTCAAATTTCCTTCTTTTAACATATGCATAATGTTTCAACTCAAAATGGTTTTTCTTCCCAGAGTGGTTTTAGTACAATCTTTATGTTCTCTGTTTGTCTTCTTGATCTCTTAAAAATTGATGTGAATTTCTATTTCGGTTCCACTTTAACTATATTTTAAATCTACTTCTTCAGTCATTTTTTGTTATATTCTCGAGAATAATCTTTTTGGAATTCATAACCCATCACTGTTGTGATCCACCATCTGTCTCAAAAAACATAGAACCCATTTACATGGTTATTTAGGCTTTGAGGTTTGTGCAATTTTATTATCTGTGATCAAGTCATTTGTATGAGAAAAACAGTTTGTCTTTGACCGTTTTCTGATTCTTGCTGAAAATGAAGCTTGGATATTGAAAATAAACGGCTTTTTTTTTCACCATTTAAAGGAAATAAAAGAAAAAAAAGTACACATCTTTCTTTGATATTCAACATTTAATTCTGTGAAGCTATCACGTGCATTTAAATAAATGATTGGTATTCAAGTCTTTTTTCCTTGTTAAGAAAATTTAAGATTAAGCAACAATCATTTAAATCATGCTCTTAGCAACCTATATGCTAGTTTATTTCTTTTTGTATCTATGTATTTAAAATATAAACATTATTTGAAATTAATCCTCTCGGCTTAGTAGTGAATATTATTATTACTATTTTTTTTAACAAAAATGAAGTACTTTAGTACCTCTGTTAAATGAAACATATGAGCAAAGGTTCAAAGGCAGCAATGCAAATTGTTGCTTTACCTTATGACAGTAGGATATGTCCTGAGAAAAGTTTACATGGCTGTAGAGCAGTTAATGCTGAGTGACTTATGATCTATGATGCCCTCTGAATTTCTCTTTCACTCAGATACTTTTTTTTTTTTTTGATGTGCGTTATTTGTTGAGGACAACAGAAACAGCATAACTTCCTTTCTGTACATTAATCTTCTACCCATCTTTTTTTTTTTTTGACTGATATGATTTTCTTCCAGGCATTACTGAGATAAAACTCAAGGCGCCTTTGAACAAACTGGTTGGGTTTTAGCCCTCTCATCAAAGAGGCATTGTCAAATTTGTATTATTTATGTGGTACCCCAAAGTAACACCAATAAGTACTTAACAAGGGACAGAAATTATCTGACAGTAATGAAATCATGTTTTTCCAGAACAAACAATATAAGGCCCTAGACGTAATAGGGACAGGAAAGAGTCAAGTACAAGCATACTCTTTTGCATACTCTTGGGGAAAGCAGCACACAGCATATAGGTTATTAGAGCCAGCTAGCTTCATAAAGGAAGTGGATCTGCTGGGTTTCTTTGCAGCAGGCAGCCATACGAGCTGTGTTCATGTGCACAAGTTGGGAGGTCTGCAGGGGAAGGTGATGTAGAGCATGGGCCTGAAGTTATGAGGGCCTGCATCTGAGTTACAGACGCCAGAGGAGATGACAGGGCCAGAGGAAGGAGTGGGGGTGTGGTGCAGCAGGGGGGCTGCAGGAAGGATGAGGAAGAGTTGTAAGCAGGTGCAGAGTCGTGGGGAGGGTGGAAGGTGAAGGGAAGCCAAAGCGGAGTGGGAGAAACATAGTCTGAACAGCAGGAAAGGAAAATGGACTTGGCAGTAACATTTGGCAAAGATTGGAGTAGGGAACTGATGAGAAAGAGGCCAATGAGAAGGAGTTTGTGTAAATCAAGGCAGGATGTGATGAGTGTCTTGGCAGGAAAGAGAAAGAAAAAAAGAACAGATTTTAGGGGAAAAAAAGATTTAAAGTAAATCTAGATATGAGCATATACAGAAAAAGAGAACATGATCCCTGGAGCCAAGTTTAATCTCTTTTTATAGTTACCTTCCCTCTCACCGTTCCCATGTTAATTAGCCTCTATTTTGTCAAAAATCTCCCCTTGACCTTCAGGAACACTGTTTTCTTCTTTTCCATCTATCTCTTTTTCATCCCATTTGATATGGCTTTAGTCTCTCTTTCTGATGCCTCTAATTATATATCCCCAACCTGAACAGATCCCCAGAGCTTTAATGTTGCATTTCTGCTCTTGGATATTTCCTCATCAATGCACTTCTATCATCTCGGAGTATGTAAAACTGAGGCTTTCTTTATATGCATATATTTTTAAAGTACCTCCTCTGCGGTATTATTATCCTCCAGTCATCTAGGCTCAAAACCTCACCCCTACATATCTACTTTCCTCTCATGTAATAGTCTAGAGGTAGTCTAGAGATAGACAGGTAGTCTGGAATGGCTAGGCCTCTGTTTCTGAGATGATTCAGAAGCCCTCTATCTTGTTGTTCTACTCATTCACATGGTGAGAGCTTAGTAAGGGCCAAAGGCACAGGTCCACATTCCAGACCACAGTAAATGCAAAAGAGAAAGTTAAGAATAAAGCACCTACCTTTGATGGGGGTGTGACTTGGAAGTTGCACACATCATTTACCACTCACCTCTCATTGGGCACATGACTTAGTCACATGACCATACTTTAACTACAAAGAAGCCTGGGAAATGTAGTTTCTATCTGGGAGTCCAATTCCAGCTAAAATTCAGAATCCTATTACTAAAAAGAAGAAGGGGAAATAGGGCAGTCTGTTCAATGGTTGACTTCACAAAATAAAAGTAGCTCCTTCTCTCCTTTGTACCCAACCAGTGGCAGCACCAAGGGGAAGACTAGGGTGTGTGTTTGTGGTGAGAGGGAGGCAAGGGACTTTTAGACTTTCGTAAACTTCACCAGCTTCACCAATTTTCTGATACAAATAAAAGATTCCCCAGTGCTATGCAAATATAGCATTTCTTAATCATCCTCCCCTCCCCATACTAAAATGCTGCCCCTAATTCCTGCTTTTACAGAAACTCTAGACCTATTATGCCCAGATAAGCAAAGTATTAGAGCCTTCCCAGATGCAATGGATGAAAGCATAACAGGGAAGAGAACGATCTGATTGTATGGCACATACTTAGTACACATATAAAAGCTTGTACCTGAGAGTGCTTCAACATCATTGAAATAATCTTCCTAATGTCATGGGAGATGTCCTCAAGTGTAATGATAATCAACAGACCT
Source organism: Hipposideros armiger (assembly GCF_001890085.2). NCBI lineage: Eukaryota > Metazoa > Chordata > Mammalia > Chiroptera > Hipposideridae > Hipposideros > Hipposideros armiger. Next base: position 1,210,485 of record NW_017731708.1, read on the forward strand.
GAGGAGTTTATGTCCAGCCTCATGCTCTCACTGAATTCTTCTAACATCTGTGTGAGATCATTATCTGCCTCCTCTTAAAGATGAAACTTAAGCTTAGAGGAGGCTGAAGAATTTACCCAATATTATATGTATGTTCAGTGATAGGCTTTAACTCTGGTTTTCTGATCTCAATTCCAGCTCCTTTCCCACACACTACCAATTTATGAGAATGCTACATTTAAGATGGCAATAAGATAAGTAGAAATTCTGAACATAAATAGGAGTGATGTTGTAAAAAAGGAAGGAAGAATTTAATAGGCAAATGCTTGGAACCCAATGAGATCACGCAGCGAATTGTACTCTTAGATTAGAAATTGGGTGAGACCTAACAGAAGCCATATTGTAGTATTTTCATGCAGATAGAGTAAAAATACCCCCATTACTTCAGAAGGCTAAAGGGTCCTGGCTCTAGGTGCTATATTGTTATTGACAAATTTCTGGCCAATATATGATTCTGTCGGCAACCCGAAAAGCTAAAATGAGCAGTGCAAGATGGCCTGGGAACAGGGCAAGGGTTGGAAGGTTTTAGAACAAGGAAAGAAGGGGTTACACATGAATAGTCATAGGGTTGTCACCCTGTTGGTAAGGGACTAGATCAGGATACAAAGCCCTAGAAGAAAGGCCAGGGTGTGTGTGAAAAGAGTTTTGTAAACACAAGGAAATGACCTCTCAACAAGGGAAATGGAACCTAGGGGCATGGGAAAATAACTTACTACAGACAGCCTAGAAGCCATTTACATCATTAATAAACACTGCCACATTGAATGAAATTGGCAAAACCTAGCTCTAAGCTCATTTCATAAAGAAGTAAAAGAAATGTGAGGTACAGGGATAATCGCTTAATAATTTAAAGGCTTCTAGCAAAATTGGGAGGTCAGAAGAGGCTGGGTGACAAAAGAAGTCTTTGAAGTGGCAATTTTATGCAACCATGGCTTCAAGTGGTGCTAATTTTACCCAGGAAACACAACTGGGGCCTAGTTCCTCTGCTGTATTAGTGGGGACACACAAAGCCCTCCACTGCTAAGAATGGTTGAAAATATGCTTCAGTTTTTCACTAGGAAAAAAAAAAGTGGCTTTATGTTATCAAATTGTTTATTAACTTATTGGCATAATTCCATAATAATGTCAGAAACCTGTCATTATTCTGGTTCAAGGGATCTCACACAGAGATTTTATTCCTAGAGATATTCTCCCAGAATGTTGGAAGAAGGGCAACCATTTTAATTTGGGGGAGAAAATTGATAAGATTTGAAAATTGATAAGAATTGATAAGATCAGAAATTTGTTTTAGAGGTGAAAATATGAGTTCAACTTTAAGAGAAAATTGCCCTTGTTTATATTGGAAAAACATCTATTTTGGCTTTATGATTAAGGAAAATGAAGCCAAATCATTTTTTTTAAGTGGTAAAAGTTGGGAGGTTGAGTTCCGTAGTCCAGTCACATTTGTCCCCTTGAGAGGTGTCATATCCCAGCAGAAGCCGCTCTGAGTCTGGGAGTGACGGGAAGTCTCTGAGGAGTCGAGGGCTCAGACTGAGTGAGGAAGGAAGGTCAGGTTGGCACTAAGTCATGATCTAAGAAGACAGGCACCAATAAGGGACCCTGTAGGGGCATAATCTAGGGGCCTTGGGCATAGTCTAGGTTATATCAATGTTTAAGTTTTTGGTATTTTAATTCCCTTTTGTGACTCCTAAACCTGCAGTAAGATTTGGTTAAACATGATTTCTGGCCTTAGCTGTGCTTTGGAGAAGTGAATATGTGTAGATCTTTGCCCATGCTTGGGAGAAGTAGTGAGAGGAAGGAGGCAGCAGGGTGAGCAGACACAGGGGCTGGTGAGGGGTTAAGAGGTAGTAGGGCACAGCCAAGACAGGTTTGTGGAGCTTGTAAGTATTCCTTGTGGGTTCTAAAAATAATGAGTGAGGGAAGCCTTGTCTAGGGCTAGACTCCTGTGGCCAAATGGACCGGAAGCTAGAGCCGTCACTATCTAGGCCTTAGAAGAGGTGCCATCATAGAAATGCAGAGAGATAAGAGACAGCTGTATTAAAATTTTTACAAAAAATGCCAAAAACTTTTCCTCTTGGTAAAAATTTTACATGTATCAGTTCCAAACATCAATTAAATAAATGTCAATAATTCTTTGTTCTTTCTGATTGGTTCATACAATGTCTTGAGACAGCTCACCTCCCATCCTTTTTTCCTTATTCTTCTCCATCCAAACCAAGAAACACTCATTCAGGCATTGGCTGGAATCAGACTATTATCTCTTTCTCTGAAGGCTGGAGCATCTTCTCCTGGAACTCGTGTTTCCCTTAGATCAAACGAGACGTTTGAGACCTCTGAAGCCAAGCTGCTCCTTCACACTAACCCATAAACCAATATAATCCCTTATGTCTCCTCTGCCATTTTTGCAACATTCTAGAGGGTAATCAGAGACTTATAATCCAGGAAAGGTGATATAGGAAAGAGTTATAACTTCAAGGACTCAACCCTCATTTAGAAGTCTTATTCTTTTTGGGTGACCTGGGGTAAACATTATAAAAGATACAGCTTCCTTGGTGAGACAATACTTTGGAAATTTTATTGGCCAGAGAGCATCTTCCATGCAATATTCTAGTTCAAGGGCAACTCAAGAAAGGAAAATCTAAAAGAATTGTTAGCCAAACATGTCACTGTATTTTGCGTTGGCCTCCCAGTTTATCAGGCTATTTACCAAAAGGGACCAGATAAGGAGGGCTGTCTGATGCTACCTAAGTGAGGAGCTTAGTCATCTAAGATAATCTCTTGTTTATCATCACAGATGGATGAGTTCTTCATTGTACTTCAGAGAAACTTATTACCTAAGTTTTACCCACCAGTAGGACTAGAAATCTAGAAATGAATAAAATCATTTTAAACTAATCAGTTGAGATCAGCTGAAAGAAGATGATCACAGGAAAGTTATTATGCAAATATCAGGTAACCCAATAAATTTAAGGTAAAAAAATTTTATATTAGAGAAGAAAGAGGCAGTTGCAAAAGTTTTTTTTTTAACAAAAAATTACTTTCTGTACTATTGCTGCTGCTGCTTATAGTATTTCCTGTTCTGTTTTGATAGTAGAAAATAATCAGCTTCTGAAACCTTATTAAAATTTATCAAGAGAAATGATATGAGAGCTGAGGTTAGAGAGATATAGAAATAAGTTTCTTAAGAAACTTATTTTTCCACTTGTGGGTAAACTTACAATTCACTTTTGTTGTTGTTCTGGAAGATCAGTAATCTTATCAAGATATAGCTTGGGGTTCCGAAACCTGTATCATGTTTTCTGGGTAGAGGTTTTTCTTTCAACCTGTAGATTCAATTCTATCAATTATACCAGAAAAGTTTTCTTCTACTGTATTGTTGAATACTTCTCTCTATTTCATATGTTCTGTATTATTCCTCAGAAATTCCATTCATATGGATGTCAGATCTCCTCAGTTTGGTTCTTATGTCTACCAACCTCTGTCAAATCACATTACCTGCTTTTCATGTAGCCACACCCAGCAGCCTGACATATAGTTAAATCTTGCTCTTCTAATCATAATATCCTTAGATGGTCCTTTGGGGGCAGTGACAGTTATTTTTAGCTCATCTGTATTTTGCCATAAGCATGAGGAAGTACATGTTGTCTCTCAATGTCCTCATTTATTTTGAACCCAATTTTATAATAGTTGGCAGATGTTTTATAGTATGTGATTTGGGGTTGTTGCCTTGTCCTTGTTGTATCTTTTTTGTTATTTTGGGTAAGTTTTGAAAGAAACAAATTTCATCTTCAGTTAGAGGTATCAGAGTTATTTATAATAGTTGTTATATAGTCCTGGTACAATGATGATGTGGTTGGAAATGATAACTTTCTTATTGATGCTTGCTTCATGCCCTTACTTTATACAGAAGTCATGTGACTGGGGAGATGACCTCAGTTTCAGGGCATGGCACCTCCCTGAGTATGAAATTGGTTCAAGATTAGGCATGTGACAGTGAGATGTGAAATGAAGTTTGGAAAGATTCTGGGAAACATTTTCTCCATTTTAAGAAAAAATGCTGGAAAGGGCAGCCCACATATATGTGAAGCCCAGAAGTGATGCAGTCTCTTTGATTTCATCTTAAGGATGAGGCTAACATATGGTATATTCAGAGACATAAAAACTTAAAAGCAAAGAAACTGGATCCACTAAATTATGCTAACTCGCAAGTTGCCTTACCTTTGGACTTCTTATTTGAGCCAATGCCAACATATTTTCTTATTGTTTAAACATGCTGAGTTTTCTGGCATTTCCAGATTAAAACCATCCTAACTAAAAATTACAGCAATGTGGTCCTTTTCTACTGCACCTGGGCCTACGTTGTGTGACTGGTATTTCACCTCAAAGTTCACCTAGAAATATGACAAAGCAGAACAGGTAACCATAGAGGCAACAAATGCCAAGCTTACCTTGAAATCCTTGGACCATGGTATATGCACTGAAATGTCCCAGTGAAATTTTAAATTTTATTTTCATTGTAACAATTACAAGCAAAGTAATCATAGATCAAAGTCATTATTGGCTATATCTCTGTGATTTTTAGTAATAGTTGTGATTTACAACCTAAGAAAAGTAATACTGAATATGTATATATTTCTTGTTCTCCTTCTGGAAATGTTTGATGGAAGTAATGGTGTCAATAGAGATATTTGGGAACTGTAGAATAATTGAAGCATGATAGAATGGATCACATATGACTTGAACAAGGTCTTTTTTCCAAGTCATTCCCTTCCATTATAGCTAATTTTACATTGGGGATAATTTTGTTTGTTTTTTTAAAAATAATTTAATCTGAAATAAAATTGGTTTCTCCATGATAAAAAGGGAAAAAATCTTTTGTAATTCCACCCCTGAATTTTTAAATCAACTGGCTATATTTTTCATATTGAATTATTAATTCTTTTGTTCAATAGCCATCTATTGAGCGCTATTTATTTGTCACATTGCCAGACACCAGAGGTTCAAGGGGAGCAGGGACAAGAGAAAATGGGGATGATTAAGGAGATTCTCAATCTTTGAGGAGCTCCTAGACTGTGAAGGAACAGACTTGAAGAAACAAGGTAGTTAAGAGCAATAACATAGTTAAAAACCCAAAGGTGAAAATGGTAACGAATCTAACAACTAGTTTATGCTAATGTGTTAATACTTGACTGTGTTCATTCTTCCAAGGATATTTATTTTTATTTTTTTTGTAAGAAGAACTTCTTGGATACCATGTTTTAGTTTTTAAAAGAAAAAAAAATGGATAATGATGAAGAATTTTGAAGAAAACAATCCTCAAGTAATATGATTCAGGGAACTACTTCCTCTGTCCAAGTATACTAAAAACTAGACAAAGACATTTGCATTCATTTTTAGCAAATGGAAATAACAGTGAGTTTGAACTAGTATTTACAATGACACACGTTTTAAGATAAACTGAGGTTTCCTGTTGCAAAACTCTTCTCAACCCTTAAATAAATTTGGAGGTTACATTCATTTCTTCAGTTTATTCAAATGCTAATCATTAAATAAAGGTGCCTATATTGTATTCAAACACCAGGGACCCAAAGGTGTTAATTCTGCTTCAAAAGATGCCTGACTTGGATTCAGGAAATCGCTCAGAATATCTAGTAGACATTTATGCATGTTGTTTGGAACTCTCTTTGACAGGTTAGAATATATCTTCAAACTCTATTATCACGAACACAAGCCACTGTGGGAATAGCATTTACAGGGCAAGGATTATTATATGTCTAGCTTTGGGATTATTTTTATCTTAGAAAAAAAGCACAGTTTTCCCTCCCACGATTAGCAATGGACATTAAGCCATAGTGTTCTGGAGAGGCATTAGCCTATTTCTTGGTAACATCTTATAATGGCAACTGGCATTCGGGGTAATTGATACATCAATAAGAGATTTGTGGGAATTTCACCCTGGAGAAATAGAGCCATAAGCCACAATGTCAAGCCTTTTTAGATGATGATTGTATGCTCTTACAGAATTTTCCATCCTAGCCCCAGATTTTTCTATTGAAAATGAAAACACACAAAAGGAATGTAGAATTAAAGCTCAGGGTTGCTCAAGAGTGTTTTTGTGAGAGTGCTAAATTTGCTTTCTTTGTGGCTGAACTCACAGGCTTGCATCATTCTTCACTTTTGTAAAACTAGGTACAAGGGGAGAGGAAGCTCTAGTTTAGGGACTCAATGTCCCTGTCTACTGCCGTATTTTCCAACCTCTTCTATTAGATGTGAGTTTCAAATGGTTAATAATTTCTGGGCTTATCCAAAACCAACTCCAATCACAAAATCATACAGGAGATCTGTTAAATGTAGGCCCTTTCCCAACTAAGATGATCTGACACAGAGCTGTCTCCATCCTATCAGTAAGCCTCAAGGGATCATTAATGATGGTGGTCCCCTAACTAGGCTTTATATGAAACACATTTGCTTAACTTTCAAACCCACTGCTCCCCAACTTCCTAGCCCTGGCCCCAAAACTCTTAAGAGTCACATGGCATTGAGACAATTATTTCCCCTCCAAAATGAGTGAAGCTGTCTCTGGGAATCTCCTTGTTCTGCTAAGGACTGACTCTCTTGTACTACCTGTGGCCACAGGGAACCTAGTTTCACCAACAGATGCCCACTTCCCCACTCCTCATCAGCCTTTTGATATAGAGACCAAAGGAAACCTGAAGTTTGTCTGTAAGACAGGAATACAAACAAAGGAGCCTGTCCATCCCACCAGTTCAGCTGAGCCTGTGTCCAGAAGGACAACCACATCTTCTGCTCTATACAGGAATCATTATAGGTCTGACTTTTAATTTGAGCAAAGGCTTAGGAGTAGTAAAGGAAGAAATTATTGAGCTGGACGAGCCACAAATACCACTGTTCATGGTTCATGCAAACTTGTAGAATACCCACCAAAGGCAGGACACCCAAGACATCACCCTGGTCCTACACTGCCCTACCTTTTTATGCTCCCAGGACCCCTGGTCTGATGCTCCCAGGCTTTCGGTGCTTCAGTGGACATATTGACAATCAGAGCTTTGTGAACTCTGTGCCTTTGCTTCCAGAGAAATCTCCTTTTTCTTGTTTCTTCCTGGCCAAATTACTCTGTGCTAATATTGCACTCTTCTTAGTGAAGGCTACTCTGTTTTACCTTCCCTGTAGTACTTTTGCCAAGGTTGCCACACACATGGTTTTCTAAGAAACCCTCTTCATTATCTGTAAAGTTTTAGCTGAGAATATTATCAACTGAACCAGGCCCTGCTTTCTAGACAGTGCCCCTATAAAACATTTCTGTCAGTTAGATAAGAGGATAAGCTTTGTCTCTTACGATGATGAGTTGGCACATTTCCTAATTCCAAATATTATATTCCTTTCTTTGCCTTTACTGCCAGGAAACATAAAGCTAGGTTTTATATCCCTTCTCAGTAATGGTAGGGGGTTTAATATCTGCTTTGCTCCTCATAACCTATTCATTCTCTATTTTTATTTCCATTGTGTTATTTTTTTGTATTTATCATTTTTGTGAACAAATTCAAATTATATTTATAAATAGGGCATAAGCAAAGACAAGACCAAAGTGTTACATTAGCATGATTCCTGGAGAAATTATTTATGCAAATGGGTATAGGAAATAGATCCAAGTGGACAGCCTTCCCAGGACCAAACTTAGCCCACTAATGGAGCACTGAGTGCCTAGGAATTAAAACCAATATCTCTGAAAATATTATCCTTACAAAACCACCCCTTTAATTGGTTTCTGGATAAAAGCTAAATATCAGTTTATTTAAACGACGGTATTGGTAGCTTCAGCAAATTGAGTGCAAGAGAACATGGATCTATAACTTCAGGCCAAAATGGGGAGAAGACACCTAATTTGGGAACCTGTGTCTGAGCTAAGTGATTTGATAGCGTGGGTCCACACTGCAGCATCCCTGGATAAACCCTTACCCTGTTCAGAGAGAGGCTTATGCTGCAAAATTCTTCTTGTCTGAAATTCAGCAGCAGCAGATGCCCAGTCGAGTGAGTCATTGGGGTAGGTCAGGATGGGGAGAGGAAGAGTCAGTAGGTTCCACTCGGGAGAGTGGAGACAAAGGGAAGGGGAGTAAGACTAGGTTTGGACACATAGACTCCATGCTCATGTTTTCCTTGCTGAGTTTTTTAATGACCAGTACCTACTTACAGTCCAGTCTAGTCCCTCTTAGTCTGTTCCTGCATCACAATTTTTAGCAGGAGGTAACTCTTAGACTGAAGGAAACCAAGAGCAGGTGGACCCCAGGGACCAAATACTTCCCACTGTTCTCATGCAGCCCCAGCCCTCACACCACCCCCTTCTGTCCACTACTCCCTCATTCCTACCAGCCACCTTCAAATCCCCTGTGAGGAGAACCTGGGGAGGTGAGAGATGTAGATCTAGGGATGCCCTTTCTCTTTCAGGTCTGCAGTATCAAAGGTAGGTGGGACCATGGGAGGCAGGGAAAGAAAAGGCCAGCCTCATTCCTAGTCATGCTTTAAGATTAGGCATCAACTCTTCAAGTTACAGTAATCTTCTGAGGATGCGGAATACTTATCGGAAAAGTAGGCAAAACTATTTTATTTTTCTTAATACTGTTCCTGGGCAAGACGATGTTAAAAGAAACAACCTTAAAGCAGGGGACTACCCAGCCATGAATGTCACTTTCTGTATATGGAACTATCATTCCCCTGCTACCACCAATGACAGGAACTGCCAGCTTCCTCACCCCTCAATTTCTGTTTCAAGTTCCTGTCTTCAAAGGGGACTCCAACGCTTACCATCTGCCCATTTCTAATCCTGGAGGGGTGCTCTCACTGGAGATCCTGTCAGAGAAGGTGACTGTTTTGACCCCAGTTTCTGATGGAGATAGTGACAATGATTCCTGGATGGATTCCATTTCTGACTTGTCTACCTTTCCTCTGCCTGTGTGTCAGTCAGTCTCTACCACCAGCTGTATCCTCTCCGTGTCTCTGGAAGCGACTCTTTTCCCTGAGAGCTGCTGGGCTTCTCATCAAAGGACAAGCAAAACATTTTCATCTGCTACAAGAGGCACCTGGAAATCTCTTCTGTTCTTTCCCCACCCTTTCATTTTTTCTCAAGATCCATGAATATTTACTCAAATTATTTCCAAAATCAGCCCAAGTAGAAAACCTTATAAAGCATTTATTGTTTCGATAGTGATACATAGTTCATGGGTCAACTTTTATCATTAATCTCACCATTGTTTGCTTTTTAAAAAAAGTTTCCTTCAATATCTGAAATTAGAAATATTTCCAAATTAAAAATTTACATGATTTATTTCCTTAAATTAGCTTTCATGTTTACTTTGGATAAAAGAAAACAGTAGTATCTTGAAAATGTACCATCTACTTGATTGGATATGCAAAAGGCAACCCTCTGTCCTCTTCCCTATTAAACTCAGCCAAAGCAAGGAACTTAAGGTGAGAGACTAGATAAGAGAAATAACAAGACCTAATTACATAAAAGGTAGATTAGAGATCACCCTCAAGTTGAATATTTATTGCCAACTCTTTGTTGTTCACCCAGGTATTGTTTTCTGGATTGCATCTTGAGATTTTTGCCCCAAATGAATGCAAATAGTAGCAATGAGGCATCTACATAGTAATGCTCAAAAATACTACTGTGGCTTGATCAGAAAAGCAAAATATAGATATGAAAGAAAGACAAAATTTGTATTTATCTCTGGACCATGGTACATTTCATCAGAGGTTTCAGGATGAGTCTCAGGGTCTTCCGTTGTTCTATTTGTTTTGCCCTGAGACTGTTTAGGAAGTATGACAGATTTCAATGATGAGAAGCTACTCTGGTTTGATGTCAATGGAGCTTCCTTTAGCTATTAAATGTAACTGAAGCTTAAAAAGACCTGAGAGGAAGGAAAGAAATCATCATCTAATCCTTAAATATATATTTGTAGTGTGCTTCTGACAATATGATACATGATTAGACAAGCTTGATTTCTTTTTTTTTAATTTGAAAAAGAATTACTTTATTAAAACCCGGGGGTTGGGGTAACACATGTTCACCAAAGTGAAACGCACTAGGTGCGAACTATTTATTCTTCCACCTGCCTAATAGAAATTCCCTCAACAAATCTGATAAACCAACTTGAATTATTAAAATAATTAATATTTGATTTGATTTCTTTTCTAATATTGAAAAACATTTTCCCCCAACCACCAGTATGAATTTCTTTCTTGTATAGACTTTTCCACAGTTATAGCATATAAAACTATAATTAAAAACACAGAATGACATTTTGAAGGACTCAAAAATCTGCTGTCCTCAAGTTCTTGCACTGGGCATGACAAGTCATTTTTACAAACACTCTAGTTTCATAAACATGAGATTCATTTACTGCATATTCAGTTTTGATGAAGATCCTTCTGGTTCTAAAACAATACTATTAGCCCACACTGTGTCGCTGGCAGGAGACACTCATGGAATATTGTGTCAGGTAGAGGAATATCAGGATTTGGGGAAATATGGACTGTATATGTTTTCACTTACTTAGGGTAGGTTTGAAATATTTTAATTTGTTAAAGAAATAACTTCTCAGTTCCCCCTTTTTATAATCATTTGGGGTTGGCAATTGAACTGGCAATCATTGAGGTTGTTCAATCCCATGGAAAAGTCAGGCAGTCTGGTGATGTACATATTTGACACAGGGTGTGGAATGGGAAGAGGTAGTTGGATGGGTGGGAAGGAAGAAGACAACTTGCTTCTTATAGCAGGATCTCCATATTCACTACTACTAATTCTATATATTACTCCTAATGTCTTGTTAGTGAAGAACATGCATATAAAATCATTGACTTGATATAAGGAAGAAGTCTATATATTCTGCAGAGAATACAAATAACCAGTGAAAATTATCATCTTTCACCAATTCTAGGACATTCATCAGTTAATTTTCTTAGAAAATGTTAAGAATGTTACATGAAATGAATATATAAATTGTAAAGTATATATCCTTATTTCAGAAATGTTAAAAACATTTTTTTAGAATCCAAAAACTACATTATAAATTCAATTACTGACATTGTGCTAAATGATATAGGAATATAAGAAACATAAAATCCACTTGAATAGATAATACATAAACAACGAATCACTAAGAAAAACAAAGACTCATCTGGTTGTTATACCAAAAAATATGTTATACAGGCTACAATCATTGAAACTCTGTGATTAACGTAGAAAATGAAAAGAATTTGAGGAGTGATTGGAGAAATGAGCTAAGAGAAGATATTTACATTTGAAAAGGTAAATCAAGAAAAACCAAAGCTGTGGAGTACTTTTATCTGTTTACATATTCCTTGACTTTGAAATTTAGAGCCATTTGACAAAACTTTAGAGAAAACATTCCCCTTAATCTCCCACTTACATCTGGGAGAAAGACTTAGATCCTCAAACTCACACGGTGAGTCTAATAAGACATTCTATAAAGGAATTCTAGTCTCCAGAAATCATTAAAGCATAGAAAATAAGATTTAAAAGGAATATATTGAATAATAAAAACTCATCTCTCTCTCTCTCTCTCTCTCTCTGAAAACTGATTAATTTTCAGGGCTTTCTGATGGTTCATAATAACTATACATCTACATATGTTCCTTGGGATTATGCCATCTGGGAAACTCACATATGTTCTTGGGATACTGTATCTCAGCTATAGTCTAAAGTGTTTCTGTTTCTCTATAACCTAAATTTTAAAGTTATAATTGCTAAACTATTCAGCATATTGCCTAATGGCTTTGAAAATACACTTGGCAAGACAAACAGGTGGCTGGGTGATGCTGGGAACAATAATGCTGCCAAATTAACTCCTTTTAAACTTAAGGGAAAAAAAGCCAAAGGCAGTGAAATTTCAGTATTTAGTGTTAGAAGACACTTTTGAATTCTGTAATAGTTTAGTCCAATAGCGTCAGATAAACTGTCAACCTCTAGAGGTGGGCTCTGGGCTGTGATACTTGTAGAGAGCTGACCAGATAACTTTTGACAACTGAATGCAGTTAGGTACCCATCATCAAAATCATGATAGGGGCTACTTTTATAATCCCCCAGTTTCTTTGTGCTCCTTTGCAGTCAGTTCCCTATAGTCTCCCCTGACTCCTAGAACCACTGGTCTGCTTTCCATAGAACTGACTGGTGAAACCACCTGAGTCAGGGGATTTTTTAACTATGAATTCAAGTTATGTAAACAGTTATAGAGCTATCCAAATGCGACATATCTTCTTAAATGAACAAGGAACTTGTTCATTTCATCTAAGATTTTGAATTTATGGACACAAAGTTTATAACATTTCCTTGTTATTCTTTTCATGTTTGTATAGTTTGTACTAAATGCTCCCTCTTTTATTCCTGATATAGGCAATTCCTCTCTCTCTTGCCCCCCCCCTGCAATAATTCTGACTAGAAGGTTAGCAATTTTATTTATTTATTCAAAGACCCATCTTTTAGTTTCACTGATTTTCTATATACTTCTGTTTTCTTTCTCACCGGTATTTTTTCCTCCTATTTTCATTATTTCCCTTCTTCTGTTTTCTCTAGGCTTAGTTTATTCTTTTTACTCTAGTTTAGGTGGAAATGTATTGCATTCATTTTGGTCAAAGCACTATTTTAGCTACATCCCACATATTTTGATGTTGTATTTTATTTTCATTTAGTTAATTTCCCTCATGATTTCTTCTTTGACCTGAGGGTTATTTAGAAATGTGTTTCACATATTTGGGGTGTTTGTAAGGTATTTTCTGTTATTGATTCCTGGTTTCATTACATTATGGTCCAAAAATATACCTACTGATCTACTATGACTTAAATACTTTTAAGTTTATTGAAACTTGCTTTATCCCCCAGAATATATTCCATGTTGGTGAAAGTTTCATATTCTTTTCAAGTGTATATGGAACAGTTCCATATACATATACACTTGAAAAAAATATGGAACTTTATTATATACATTTGAAAAGAATATGGAATTTTTCTTCCATATCACTTGAAAAGAATATGGAACTTTCTAGTGTCAGATTGAATAGAAATTCTTACAAAAACATTGGCAGATCAAATCCAGCAGAATATAAAAAGGATAATACCAGTAGTGCCAAAAAAAAAGTATACACATGACTTGTATCCATCTTTTGTTATATATTATTATTACATTTTATATATTATTATTATATTATTATATTAGTATATATTATTACAATTTTAACACAGTTTTTTCCTTTCTTAAAATGTGTATACATTTTTTTTGGCACCCTCTGCATATCATGAGAAAGTGGAGTTGATCCCAGGAATACAAAGTTGGTTTAACGTTCAAACTCAACAGATCATATTGGTTGATAGTGTTGGTAAAGTCTTTTATATTTTTAAATGATTTTCTGTCTTTTCTGTCTAACTGTTCTATCAATTACTGAGAAGAGTGTTGAAATGTCCAACCTTATTTGTAGATTTTTCTATTTTTCTTTTTTGTTTTATAAGTTTTGGCTTATGTATTTTGAAGCCCTGTTATTAGGTTCATACACAGTTAGGATTATTATGTTCTCTTGATGAATTGATACCTCTATCAACACAAAATGTCTTTATCTCTGTTATATTCTTTTTTCTGAAATTAATTGGTATGACCACAATATCATCACTCCTACTTTTCTTTGATTCGTGTTTACATTGTATATCTTTTCTTTCCTCTCAGATTGACTCTATGTCTTTCAGTCGATTTCTTATAAAAAATTAATTTTTTAGTTATTGCTTTAGAGCTTACAATATACATCTTTAACTTATAATCTGTATTCAAATAATGTTTTATCATTCATAGATAGTGTAAGAACCTTACAACAGTATACTTTCACTTTCCCCCTCCTATCCCTTATGCCTTTGTTGTCATATGTTTTACCTCTATATATGTTATAAACTCTAAAATACATTGTTATTCTTTTTACTTTAAACAACCAATTATTTATTAAAGAGATACACAGATTTTTAAAAAGTATCTTATATTTACCCATATACTATTTACCATTCTTCTGTGTAGATCCATCTTGTATCATTTTACTTCTGCTTAAAGAACTTCCTTTATTACTTTTTTTGTAATGCACATTTTGTTTTAATAAATTACCTCAGATTTTGTCTGAAAAAGTCTTTATTTTGCTTTCACTTTTGGAAGATATTTTTTGTGATATGAAATTTTCAGTTGACAGGTTTCTTTTCTTCAGTACTTCAGATACATTGTTCCATTGTCTCCTAGTTTAATTAGCTCCTAATGACATCTGTTGTCTTTCTTAACTTTGTTCTCCTGTACCTAACATGTCTTTCTTCTGTTTGAATTCAAAACTTTAACACTAATGTTTATCAATTTGCTTATGGTGTGACTTAGTGTGGTCTTCTGTATATTTCTTCTGCCTTAGGTTTATTGTCTTTATGATATTTGAGTTTACTGTTTTCAAGACATTTGGAAAATTTTCAGCCATTATTGCTTCAAATATTTTTTAACCCCATATTCCTCTCCCCCCCGTTTTTTGTGACTTTAATTATATGTGTATGTGACTACTTGGTACTGTCCTACAGGTTGTTTTTTTTAATCTGTTTTTTTCTCTGTGTGCTTTAAGTTGGATAGTTTCTATTGTTATGTTGTTAGCTTCACATACATTGTCTTGGAAAATGTTTAATCGGCAGTGTTTATCTTATCAAGTTTTGTTTTGTTTTTAATTTCAGATACTGTATTTTTCATCTCTACAATTTTTGTTTTGTTTTGTTTTTTTAATCTTCCATGTTTCTCTTCATCAGATTCACTCTTTGCTGGAAAAACTTACAGAACACTCTAAATCATGAGACTTAACTAAACCTATGGAATCTCTAATTAAATATATATATATATATATATGTATATATATACATATATATATATTTGCTTATCAAATATGTCTAAATATTAGAAAGTTTCTCCTATTATGAATCAGTCACATGAAAACCCTCTAAAGATTTGAAGATAATTATCATGGCTGATCAAAAGCTTTCTTGCTTCCAGCCTGAAAGATTATCTTTTCCTTTATGTGTCCCTTTTCTCAGACTCTTCATCCTCTTTTTCTATGCATTCCTCTAGGTATCCCTCCAGGTTATTGGCCATCAACTTAAAATGAAGCCTCAACACTGAGCACAATGCTGCAAGTCTGTTCTGATCATATTCAAGCAGAGTAGGATTGTCTTCTTCCATATTCCAGACTCTAGTTACATGTAAATGTAATTTATAATAGGATTTCATTACTTTTTTTCAATCTTGTCATATCATGAATCATGTTGCCCTTGAAATAAACTAAAACCCTTTACCTGTTTTGACACATATAGTTATTTAGTAATTTCTCTTGTATCTTGTACTTATGCTTTTGAAATTTGTTTATTCCTATTAAATTTCATCCTCTTTAATGGGCCCTATCATTTCTGTTTCTGTTGAAACCAAGTTGATCACCAGGCACTTCAGCTAAGGCTGGTTTCTATAATGTGTGATCCCTCAGGCATCAAATACCACTAGCAGCTCAGCAAATTGGTATGTTATCTCAGTATCTATTAATCTGTAAAATCCCTGAGATCAGAGACAGTGCACTCCTGCTCTCTCTCTTTTTAATAAATTCCCAGTACCTGTACATGTGTCAGACACATAGTATGTGCTCCATAAACATTTTTGTTTACAAACCTTGAAAGTTGAGTCATTCAATGCAGAGGGAAATAGAGCAGTTAAGTGTGTTTCTTTGGGTCTGTTTGTTTATGTTAGGCTGCAATTCCCTCATATCAATGTTAAGTTTGCCCTTTCCCATCTGACTAGCATTTCTTCTTGACACAGAAGCCAAAAGAAAAATAGGAGTTGAAACATTTTACTTTTTTTCTGTCATTCAGGCATTTTCATGCCATTCACCCAAATCAATAAAACAATGTTTTACTTGGTCTTCTTGCTCCAAGTACATTTTAAGTCTTTTTTTGTTATCATGAGCAGTATCTGCAAAACTCAACTCTTTCCAGTTTTTTGCCTTCTTTATGTTTGTGGTAGATTAAAAGATGGCTGTAAATTCTTTGTCAGTCCCACCAAGACATGGGATTTCTTTCTCAAACCCCTTGAAACTGGGCTAGACTTATGGCTGCTTGGGTCATAAGGTCCCCATGGCAATGATAGACTACAAAACTGAAGATGCCTTGAGTCCATGAAAATCTCATGGAGCAGATTCATATGCCCTCAAGCCTTTGGACTTTCAATTTAGAGTGGAACAAATTTTATTTTGTTAAATCCACTGCTATTTTGAGTCTTTGTTACATGGAGCTGAACCTAACCTAATGGATAGAACTTCTTTGTTAATCAACTTTTGATCTAGAGTATCAATTTCTCAGTAAATCTCTAAATTTTGAATGTTATTTTCATTCTTTTATTTGATATTTGTCATTCAAGCATTGAAAAGGGAATAGGTGGATGCAGAATTGACTCAGGCAACAATCTAGCTGGTATGTCTCTGGAACACAGGACTTGAGGTCTACAGTAAGAGTTTTCAGGGTTTCCTAGTTTTCTTATAAGAGAATTATGATATTTATGTCCATTTTCTTTTAGCCTTTCTCTGGAAAACGTTAAATCTTATTTAGAGCACTAGACTTAATAGCACAAAAACTCAACATTATGTTTTCCTGTAATTGTTCCTTATGTGTTAGCCTTGTTTCTCTGATACAGTAAGGAATATAAGGAAGGAGAACATATCTTATACTTTCTGTAGTATTCATAGTATTGAGAACCCTGCAAGGCACATAATAAAGCTGAACTATATTCTAATGCCTGCTATAGAGTCATTGGAAATATTGTCATTAAGTTGGCTTATGTATTTTCTTTTACACATGTCTTTATAATGCTCAATAATTTTTGCTTATGACCTATTCATCATCTGTAAGAATCTTTTTCTTTTTTTTAAAGATTTTATTGGGGAATTGGGGGAGGGGAACAGTGCTGAGGAATCGGGGGAAGGGGAACAGACAAGTTGCTGTTGTTTTGTTCTTCAGTCTAGTTGTGGAGGATGTTGCTTCACTGGCCCAAGCTGGCACCATCATTGTGCTCTTCCTGGGCAAGGCAGATCAGTCGCCGGCCTCTTCACGGCCAGCCATCTACACATGGTAGTTTATAGCAGCCCACTGCAGCAAGGAACTGCAGCCTAGGCCGTCGCCAGCGGCCCATGGCAGTCCAGCTCCAGGTCAAGATGTTCACCATCTTAGCTGTAGAGGGCAGTGTCACTGGCCCTCATATGTGGGATCTGAACCAGAGCCCTCTGGGGTCCCAAGCCAGTTCTTAACCATCGCGCCACTCGGCCGGCCCTGTAGGAATCTTTTTCAAAGGGCATCATATATTTATTATGCTTTGAATATTTTTCTGTAATACTTATCATTTTCTCCTCTAGAATTGTGAACATTGTAAATGGCTACATACAAGGAGGTCATCATAATATGCTGATTAAAATTTATATTTCCTTGAGAGATGAATTACATTTGTCTAATAATTTTTTTAATTTCATATAAAGTCATACACCTTTAAAGCAGTAAACAACATTAGTAATCATTTAGTCTAACCTCTGTAAAATACCAGTAAATAAAAACTCAGTATATTTTCCCCCAGCAGAATAAAATAAATGGTTAAAAGTATGTGAAAATCATGTCCTAACCAAAATTATGCATCATTAATAAAAATTTATGTATGTAATTTTTAATTCATTCAAAATCTTCAAGAAAACCTCAATTCAAATGAGAAAAAGGTTTGAAAAATAGGATCATAAATGTTTTGGGTTGCTTCTGGCAAATACTAAATAATCAGATCCTGGTTCATGATTAATATGTTAAAATGTACTGCAGTAATGTTAATATTATGGCAAAAACAAGCTTAGATCATTTTCCTGTTTATTACTCATTTTAAAAAACTCAGCCTCACATCAAAAATCGGTGATGTATTGGAAGGTATTATGGGAGGATATATAGTCACCGTGTTGGATGTTAGGTAAAATAAAGCATGGTCTACAGATTTAAGCTTATTAGGTATAAATGACAATAGTCAAGTTAGTAGAAATATAGAAAGTAAAACAAAAAAAATTTTGAAGCTCTGACTCCCTTTTCCCTTTTGCATTGAAATAATTCCCTTTATGATCACTATCTTAGGGATTCTTGGACTGTAGTTTGGGATTTCTTTCAAACAAGAGATTGCAGCTGAAGGCTGTAAGGTTAAAACATTAGGTTACTCTTTTCGCTTCACTTTTGGGTTTTTTTGAGGCCACCAGGAATTTTGACTCAATTTCTCTCTGTGCCCTTACTTAATTTCTACCATCCTTTACCTCCTGCTTCCCCATCACCATCTCCTGGGTTGTTTTTTTCTCTGCTCCAATTGCATAAACCCTGTCCTGACTGCTCCAAGACAGCATTATCCTGACCCTTGTGTTTTGAGGACCCGCCAGAGACAGTGTTTGTAGCTGACTTAAGAATCTAGGTTGTGATTCCAAAAGTTTAGCATTCAGTTTCTGCCTCTTTTATTCCCTTTTCACCCTAACTGGTATCTTTTCTAATCATATTGCCTCCTCTAAGAATTTAAGTCTTTCTACTGTATAGACCTTTTTTCTATCCAAAGAGGGACAGGTATGAAGTTACATCTTGACCATCTCATCTATACCAATGGTCAGAAGTTCTGCATATTAAACCCCTTAACTCTGGAATAAAAAATTTTGGTTTTGGTTAAAAATTTCTGCCTCCTGGGATAATGTCTTTTTGAGCCAATCAATCTAGCAAGTTGGAGCATTTTAGAGGGACTGCGGAAGTGCAGAAGCCAAGTAGAAAGGACCAGTCAGCCTCCCAGTCTCTTTCTTTCCTTGATTCATTTTTCTTATTGCTTTTACGCTATGCTCAGTTCTGAATTCCAGGGACCTACAGTACCAGGCTCAGCCTCACTGTCCCTCCTGGCTTTCATTGTGCCCCTTCTGGTCAGCTTCTCACCACAATCTCCCCATCTCTCATTTGAGATTACTTCTCATCTATTGCACTCTCCTTCCTGGAATACTTAGCTTTGTGTCTTGCACTCCTCAAGTCTCCCTGTAGGACTTGAGCATAGAGGGCTACAGAATCTGTTAGATTGGGGATAAGAAAAGGAGCAGTCATGGAGACAGGGAAGCATAGGACCCTGTATCTAACTGTGTCTCAATGGTGGTAATGGTGGTGGGATGATAAAAAGATAAGGATCATTGATAATACTTCATGATGATCATGATCATTATGGTGAAAAACCAGCATAATACTGGGAACCATCTAGTAATAAGGCAGGATAACTGACAATGTGAGATGAGAAACAGAAAACACTATGGTGGTATAAGAATACAACAAAAACTCAGCTATCTGGAGCCCTTAAGCATTAATAATAACAGCTATTTAGTGAACAATTGCCAATGTGGCAGACATTTTGCAACCTTCAGGACAGAGCAGTAAAGGTTAACTAGGTCTGCCTATGGTAGCTTCTCTCTTGCTTATGTGCTAATAATATTAATAACAATAATGATAATTATTGAATTTACTGAACTTTTATTATGGCATTGAGTTAAGTATTATACATTATCATATTTAATCATAATACCACAACACCCGTCTGCCAGTAAAGCAGATACTATTGTTGGCCTCTCTTTGCAAATGAGAAAATTGAGGCTTAGAGATGTTTAACAAATTATCTAACATTATACAGCTAATAAATAGTAGGTCAGAACTTGAACCCAAGAATTGTTTGATTGCAAAGCTTATTCTACCCTGCTTTCAATTGCCACAGGATAATATGTAAAACAGCAGGATCTACAGGGAGTTACACCCAGGTTAAAGAATGGGGTTACTTGATGGAAATGGTGGGAGGTGCAAATGAGATGTGTGGTTAGAAACCTTGGTCTAAGACCAGGTACTGCAATTAAGACAAACTAATTTTAAAGTTCCTGGCAATGAAGTATAATAGGAATCATGATTTTTTTTTTTCTGTTTGAGGGGGAGCTCTTTTTAATTAACAAAAACACACAAAGCACATTAAAAATTTCATTCATTCAAACACATTTTCTGTGAACCTGCACAATGCCTATTAGTTTGTGAGACAATGGGAATAAAAATAGCAAGACCAAATTCCCTGCTTTGAAGACATTTATAGATGAAGGAAAAGATAGCTATGTAAATAAACAATAGCGTGATAAGGCAAGCACTGGTGTTTTGAGAACATGGACTAAGAAGTCATAAGCCATCCTGAAAGAGCCAGGAAGGTTTTCAGGAATATGTGATTCTTGAGTTGAATTATGAATGACCAGTTGGAGTTCCCAGGCAAAGAATGGAGGGAAGGACATTTCAAGCAGAGAAGCCCAGGTGAGAAGGTCTAGATATGACACTGTGGCTTACTCTAGAACATGGCAGAAGCAAAGTGTGAGATGATGATGAGGAAGTGATAGGAAACAAATTATGAAGAGCTTTTTATGTAATCCAGAAAGTTTAGAACTTCCTAAAGACACTGAAGGAGCCATTGGAAGGTCACAAGGGAGTGAAAAATCAGGTTTCTGCTTTATAAAGCTGATTTTGGAAATAGTGTGGAAATGGGTTAAAGAGAATGAAGCCTTAAAAATCCAGTTAGAAATCTTTTGCAGGAATCCCAATAAGAAATGATGAACCTGAACTCAGGAGACAGAAGTAGGTAGAGAAAGGGGTGGATGTGATAAATAGCAAAGAAGCAAAACTTTGTGGGGGTGAGAGTGTGGAAGATGTTGAGGGTGATTCTGTCTTGGGTAATTAGAGATGTCATTCACTGAATCAAAAGGAGCATCAAACCCAGGAGAGTGGGAGTGTTAATAATGAGTTTGATTTGCACATGTTGGGTGTGAGGTGCCTGTGTCACAACTAGGTAAAGCTGTGCCATAGGCTCAGGAGAGGGACCTAGGCCCATCTGAGAGTCATCAATGTGCAGGTGGTAGTTGAAGCCATGTGGGTGACTCCTGGTGAATTCAAACTGTCCTTTGTATAAGCAATATTGAACTACATGATGGACAATATTTTCAAAAAGTGGTTTCACAGATGATATAAAACCATTGGTCACACTTATATTCCTAAATTCACCTTCAAGAAAAAGTGCCATCAGAACCTTAAATCATAGTTGTGTAAAGATATTTTTCCTAGGAGCTAAAATAGTATAATTTAGATACACAGTTTTCTAGTCATCTAAAAGCATTTTAAAATACATGGCTGCCCATTAGAATCACCACAAGTGCTTCTGAAAAATTCCAAGATGTGCTAATTCAGTTGTCCTGGGAGAGGGGCCCAAGTTTATAATATACATATTTTTTCTACCATAATATAACTTTACCATGTAGCTAGAAATAAATGATCAGCATGATATTCCTATAGAATTTCTCCTGAATATCAGTTGTCTCAGCTGAGTTTTGGACAAGAGTTTTAAAGCAAATAATTCAAGACGAGGTGAGTCATACTCTTTAGATTTCAAGCATCTTGTTAGCAAAGATGATATTTTTGCATAAAAATTAAATTTCTGCCATAGTTCTTGCTTAGCCAGATGGAAAGTGTCTGTCTTCTGCATAGAAGTTCTGGAGTGCAGAGAGAAGGACCAAGACGTTTCTTCAGAAGCAGCTTTAGATGTTCTCAAATGCTCATATGGCGGGATTGAAGCCTCAGGGTGGTGCCGCATAAAGCAAATGAGAGAAGACCTCGACAGGAATATTTTGAAGATGAATTATCATATTACGCTATTCATAGATTACCTGTGAAATGAATGAAACATCATTAAATATATTAAACACTAAAGTTATCCTGAATTTAATTTAATCTCTGATGATTCAGAAGACACATTAGGATCAGAATGTCATCAGGTTGTTATCATGAACATCAATGATTATACTGAAACTGCATAAGAATGCCAGTTAAAAAGATCTGCTAACAGAGTTTGCTGTGTAAAATGCCACTGAAACTTTTGCTTCTGGCCATAAGGAACTAGCTTGTAGGAGATAATTCTTTTACCAAGACCAAGTAGAAAAGCTGGATAAAAATTTTTTTTTAACTTTATTGGGGAACAGTGCGTTTTTTTCAGGATCCATTAGCTCCAAGTCAAGTTGCTGTCCTTCAGTCTTAGTTAAGGAGGGCACAGCTCAGCTCCAAGTCCAGTGGCCATTTTCAGGGGAGTGCAGCCCACTATCACATGCGAGAATCGAACCGGCAAACTTGTTGTTAAGAGCATGTGCTCTTAATCAACTGAGCCACTCGGCCGTCCTGGATAAAAATTTAAAAAAAAATCTATTTGAAAGTTACCAAGGCAGCCAGGACTTAGGGTTTAAGGTCAGAAGAAAAGGGAAACTCAAGGTGAATTCAACATTTTACACTGTTTGTCCCTTCAAGAATTTGCTGACTCATATGTGGCATTTGTAGAGAGAATGAAAAGATAAATAGAAAGTAGTTGCTAAAGGACAGAGAATACGAGTAGAGCTTTCAGCAGCTTTTTAGGACAAAGAAGATAAAAACTGGACTACAAGGCTAACTAGGAGAGAGAAGCCCTGGAAAATACCTAGACTTTCAATTGATTCTGAAGGAGTGTGACCTATGAGTATGCCCAAATTAAAAATAGACCAGCCTTATGTAGGATAAAATCTAGCTTCAATTAGCTTTGTCCCTGATTGGGTTAAGGTAATTGTCTCCTGCTCTAACTGCTATGAAAAGATCCTCTGCATATGTAAAAACATCACCTAGGTTTACAGTGTGAATAATAAAGTAAATACAAGGAAAACTACACTTCACCACATCACAGTAAAATTGCTGAAAACCAAAGATAGAGATGATATTAAAAATAGCTAGAGAGATAGAGAGAGAGAGAGACACATTGCCTTGAAAAGTGCAGCATATGAGACTTACTACTAACTTTCCAATAGGAAAGATGAAATCCAGAAGACAATGCAAAGATATCAGTAAAGTGGTGAAAAAAAATAACTACCAATCAGAATTCAACTATAGAGAAGTGCAGTGGAGGACAGAATGATCTTTTCAATAGATGGTGCTGGACCAATTGGATGTCTACATTGAAAAAAGTAAACTTTGACTTCTTATACCATGTATAAAAATTCCTTTTAGCTGGAATGCAGATCTAAATATAAAAGGGAAATATTTTCATGTCTTTTGAGTATGCAAATATTTTTAAAACAGGATATAAAATCTACCTACCATAAAGGAAACGATTAATTTCTCTAAATTAAAATTAAGAACTCCTGTTCATCAAAAGCTACCATTAAGAAAGGAAAAAGGTAAGTCTTAAAGTAGGTGAAGATATTTGCCATAAATATGGCTAAAAGAGACTCATATCCAGAAAATACAGAGAATTCTTTCAAATCAACCAGAACAATCCAATAGAAAAATGAGCAAATGGCTTGATTTTTTACTTCACAATAGTGAATATCCAACGGTCAATACTCATATGAAAATGTTCTCTACCTCATTAATCATCATCAGGAAAATATAAAATCAAGGCTCAGTAATATATCAACAACCATTAACTAGAATATCTAAAATGAAGGAAGGGGAGAGGCATGGAACACTCTACCCAGCTAGTGGGGGTATGAATTATTTGGTAGCATAGAAGACACTGTCACTGCCCTGCTTGTGTCTTCTCTGCATTTACCACTCCCATGCACAGGAGCCTGACAGTTTCCAACAGCATACACACATAACTCTGAGAACTTCCTCTGGGTGTCAAAACTTGTTTGATCCGAACATGGGGCAGGCCAAAAAGCTGAGGTGTTAATATCCCCAGAGAGATAACCTCAATAAATGACAGATGGAAGTTAATAAATACATATCCCTACCCCACACCCTTCAATTGGGATTAAGCAGAGCTTTGTCCTGCATTACCTCCCAGAGTTTCACAGTGGGATTGAGCTTCAGTCGTCTGCAACAGCAATTTGCTCCATACCTCTAGAGTAATTTCAAACTCAACTTCTGCCATGGGTCCAAGGAGTTTCACTGATCCTGGACCTGTTTCTGATGTGAAATTTTTGGCCTAATATTCCTGTACCATAGAGATAGTATTAATCTAGAACCCACATCTATATGTGGTACAGGCCTGGGGGTTTCCTGTCCCATGGACTTCTTGTACACCTCCTCAGCTAAAACCCTGCACAAACAGGCTTCTTTTTGTTTCTTTGTGCTAGTTGACACAGTTTTTTAGAGGTCATTATGAACACGGTAGTGTTTCAGGCTACGGGCTCTATACAAGGAATTCATTTCCAGTGTCACACAGACCCAAGCTCATATATTTTGTCCCCAGTGCCTAGACGTTAGAGCTCAGATCTGATCTGAAACTCATTTGGATAGTGGTATTCACTTCTGATTACTGCTTTGGCTGTGATTTCTCTCTTCATTTTTGCCACATAGAGATTTTACTTTCTTTTCTGAACTCAGTTGTTGGCCCATATCTTTATAGCATGAGCTCTACATGCGGAAGGCTCCCCAGTCCCCTCAGCTCTGCCTCTCAGCTTGCAGGCAGGACAAGCTAGGAATGCCAAAGAATCAATGACCCCCAGTGCACCTCTCAACCAGTGACAGATGGGAATTTAATAGATAAATGCCATCATTTTTTCACCCCTCATTTGGGATAACTCAGATACGTTCTATTAAGCTCCAGTTGCTCCCAGTGATAACTTGTTTACTAATGCATTCTTTAAGGGCTGTATTTCATGACCTATGTCTCCGTTTTCATTACCAATGCTTTCTGGGATTACTGCCTAAATACACTCTTTTTCAAATCCTTATCTTGGGGACTGATTCTGGGGTATAGGCATCATCAATGAAAGCTAATTAGGAGTATAACCTGTGACCCAACATTCCTCTCCTGAGTACATATACAATGAAAATGCATACAAGTATATGCCAAATAACATGCACAATTATATCTATAGATATATATTCATAGTGCTCCAAGCTGAAAACAATAGTACATCATCCATAAGATAGATAAATACATGGTAGTATATTCACAAAATGGAATACTACACATCAAAATGAATGAATGAACTGTCACTAAACATAACAACATGAATGACTCTTGCAAACATAATGTTGAGCTTAAGAAGCCAGACAAGAAAATAAACCCTGTTTAATTTATTGAATTCCTACATCAAAGTATTGGTGCTGTATTTTTATTGGGGTCAATATCATACAACCCAGCGTATAAGCTATAATGAATTGAAAATGAAATATCTTATACCATGCTTTGAAACAATAAGGAAGAGTTAATCTGAGATTTTGTCTCCTTAAACATGTTAGGTTATCATGTATATGAGAATATTTATTATTTATAGTATGAGGCTTAAAAATCCACAGTATTCCCTTATTTACTGATGTATATTATAATGCTAATAGTGGCCTTTTTTCCCCTCCACATCTGATTAATTATGTGCATGCAATGATACCTGTGCTACGTTTATGACTCTCATTTTAACTGATGCAATTAAAAATAATATGGCACTGATTTTTCAAGTTTAACAAGCAGAAATTAATAAGTGGATGGTTTATATTTTAAGTCATCAATGTATCAAAAAGCAACCAGGGCAACTGCAGGTAACTTTTGGTTGAGATAATTGGTTTGCTGCTTCAAATTGAATCCTTTGGGGTCAACAATTCATTCAGTAACCATATTAGCATGTTTTAATACCTGTTGAATCTAGAGACTCACTAATATGCTTAGTAAATGGAATTATTATTTATGGTTATTAGCATTTTCAATCTTCATCCTAGCTACAATATTCTGAAAGCATTATTGAAATCCCATTACAGTAACAGAATATCTGTGAGTATTTAAGATTATTCTGCTATAGCGCAAACTGGAGAATATAATCCCACTTTTTGGAGAGAACCTTTTCTTTTTAGGCCTGGGTTCCTATGTGGGCTTCCTGAGAGGCCATTCAGTGTGGGGTCTGGGATCACACTGCACAGCTTTGAATACTGGCTCAATTACTTAGTAATAATGTAGCCTTTAGGTAGTTACTAACATCCCTACACCTCAGTTTCCTCATCTGTAAACTCAGAATAATAACAGTACAAGTTATTAAGAGATTTAAACAAATGTGGTGCTCTTTGACCTGTACCTGGCATAAAGTTAGGTACCTTCATTTATTCAACTAATACGTATTGAGCACCTACTATGTGCCAAGGAATATCTAGGCACTTGGATATATCAGCAAATAAAACAAAGGCTCATGCTTTAATGGAGTTTATTTATATTCCCTCAAGGAGACAAACAATAAACATAACGAATAAGTCATGTGTATTGTGTGTTAGAAGATGATGGAAAACACGGAAAAAAGGCACGTGTGGAGCAGGTAAGGGAGATCAGGAGTGCCAGCAGGGGCCAGGCAGGTTGCAGCACATAAAGTGGTCAGGGAGGGTCTTCTGAGAAGGTAAAATTTGGGCAAAGGCGTCAAGGAGGCAAGGGGGTTTAGCTAGTGGATGTGCGAGGGAAGAGAGCTTCAGGAAGAGGAAATAGCGGTCTAATGTGCTTGGTGTATTCAAAGAACAATAAGGAGGCCAGTATGGTTGGCCATGGCTCCTTTCAAGCTTCTAGGATTTCCCAAGATCTCCAAGGACCAAAATCATGAGTTGTTTGCCCAGTCAGGGTCATGTTAGATCCAGCCTATGTGAATGTACATCCCAAGGCAGGATTAGCATGGTCGCTTGGGAGTGGAGGCAGTGGCGGCGGATGTTGGCTGAGTTTATCTAGGGGTGCTTTTATATTGGTGTGAGTAGGCCATCTGTCGGCAGCCCTGTGGCTAGCAATCATTCAAGGAGGAAGATCCTCTAGACACTGCCACACCTCACCAAGCCACTTCCTTAAGCCACATTAGTGTAGGGATAGGAAATCCACTTCAATGGGGAAGAAGTGATATGGCGTGAGAAAAAGGAAGGAAGTCCTTTGTTCTGTTGCCTCTCTATGTGTTCCAAATACCTGTCCCATCTTTCCAAAGCGTATTTCTACAACGCGCATGGGTCGTATATGTATGTGCAACTTGGTGTATGCCTGCATGAGTTTTAAGCAATACCCACTGTTGAAGCTATGATGTCTTTGGTCAGTTACAAATAAAATATATTAGCAGTGGTTTTAGCAAATAACAGGAATAAGTTAGCCAAAGAGTTCACAGAGTGCAACAGAGGGTGTACAAAAAATTAATTGTGTTTCCTTGCCTGTGCCTAGCTGTTGGGGAATAACCTCAGCTGCTTTTTGAATGAAAAGCATGCCTCTGGCCGGCCAAGTGGCACGTTGGTTAAGAGCTGGCTTGGGATGCCAGAGGGCCTCGGTTCGGATCCCACATATGAGGGCCAGTGACACTGCCCTCCACAGCTAAGATGCTGAACAACAGCTCAATCTGGAGCTGGGCTGCCATGAGTCGCAGGCGACAGCTAGGCTGCAGCCCCTGCTGCAGTGGGCTGCCATGGGCTACTGCGTGTAGGCAGCAGCCAGCGTGAGCGGCCAGCAGCCACCATGAGCGGCCGTCCAGAAGCCGGCGACTGATCTGCCTCACCTGGGAAGAGCGCAATGATGGTGCCAACTTGGGCCAGTGAAGCAACGTCCTCCACAACTAGACTGAAGAACAAAAAGACAGCAACTTGTCTGTTCCCCTTCCTCCAATTCCCTGGTGCTGTTCTCATCCCCCCAATTCCCCAATAAAAATCTTTAAAAAAAAAAAAAAAGCATGCCTCATTTCTTGATTCTCCAGGTAACTGGCCAGATTCTACTGCTGAGTTGATTTTGTTCCTAGTTTTCTGTGCATATTAAATAGGATGTGGTGACTCATTGTCTCCCAAGTTCTTTGAGGTTCATAACCAAGATAGATTCTTCAGCTGGAGTCAGTGCGATTCTACTCCGTCTCTCCTCCATCTTCATGGCTACGTTGTCTTTGTGTGCCTTGGGCCACCCATCTGGAAAACTGTAATCTTCCTCTCAGAATCTCCCAGCCTGTATCCTGCCCTCCTTCAGGAAGTTGTGGAAACTTTGCCAAATGCACATGAATGCAAGCACCAAAACGTTTCTGTTGTTTCAGCCATTTACAAATAATTTAACAGCCTACAAATTATTTAAAAGCAATCTAGCCAGAATTCTCAGAACCTCCAATCGTATTTTAGTACTTGCTGCTATGACGATGTTTGGGCATATTTTCCCACTCCTCTGGGCATGTCATTGGCTTTTTTTCTATTATCTCTTACATCAATTTTATGTTTGCCCACCCTAAATTTTGAGGAAAACAGGATCTTTCTTTTCTTTCTTTCCTTGGGCTTTCTTGCTCCAGCCAGCAGAATTCCACTGAAGAAGCTTTCCTTTTGCAGTTCCTTCATCTTTTTCTGGGCTGTTCCCCACCCCACTCCTCAACCCCCCTTCCACCCCCCAATAGTCATTGAGCATCCACTACGTGCCAGATGTCCTCCCTTCCAATCCTCAGAACAACTTCTCAGGGAGGCATTATCAACTCTTTGTTACCAATGAGGAAACTGAAGTGTGAAGCAGGCAAGTTATTGCTTCAAGGCCACTCAGCTACCAAGTCTGAGAGCTAGAATTTGAATCTATATCTTCTGCTCCATAGCCCCACTCCATTTGCTTGCCCTGCCTTTTCCACCAGATGGTTCCTTATTCTCAGAACATCATCCTGGGAGATCTAACTGTGGGCTGTCTCCACTTGTTTTGTCTAGCTCTCTAGACTTGATTCTTCCAGGAGCTACTCTAGCCTATCCCAACCATATCTGTGAGGGGAATAAAGGAAAAGACTGTTTATAAAGCCTTTTGGATGTGATACCAATCACCTCCCTCTGGTGAAAATTCTGGTATATCTTGATGTGGCTATGCAGATACTGTTTATTAAAGAAGGCACCTAGCCCAGTCAGACCTCAGGGGCTGGATCCTCTCCTTCACAGCCGAACAGGATAGGCTTGACACTCTCCAGAGTGCAGGAGGAAGACAAGTCTGCCTTTATTTCCTAAGCCAAGGTCTCAGGGCTTGAGCAGTGCTGAAGGACAAGAGCAAGGGAGGGTGGCATTTGTGCCAGTTGGAGGTTGGCAGAAATGTCTTTAAATGAAAGAAACCCAGGGAACCGGAAATCTAATTTTTCATCTTCTACAACAAGCTGCCAAAGCATTCCCCCTTTTAAAATTACTTAGGTTTTCATAGAAGCTGGTTTCTTTGTGGAATATATGTATGTATGTATGTACATGAATGTCTGAGGGAGATAGAGTGCATGTGTGTGTGCATGTGTGTGTGTGTGTGTGTGTGTGTGAGCATCTATAGTCATAGCTCTCTCCTCAGGAGAGTGAAATTTTGGGGCAAACTCAGGCCAGATCTGCAGTGCCTATCTCTACACCCATGTTTTTCATTTTCTATTGCCTCAGAGGATTGAGACCCTTACTTTACTGCACCCTTCCTTTCTCCATGCTTTGGCTGACCTTGCCTCCTATTTGATTAACCCACTACTCTTTGTCTCTCGAGCACCTTCATTTTCTCCCTCTTCCTTGTATATATCTTCCCTGTCTTGAAAATATGTTCGTGTCACTCTCTTACTACCACATTCTCTCTCACTATATTCGTAGCCAAAGTTAAAAGTTAAACTCATCAGATCCCTCTGCTTCCTCCCCCCATAGCAACTGAAATTGTTCTCTTAAAGATTATCGTGACCTCCAAGTCACCCACCTGATGTTCTCTGCTCATTCTTCCTGGACTTTCTGCAGTTTTCATGACCTTGACAATGCTCTCGCCTTTGTTTTGAGAATCTCTTCCTACTCATCTTCTAACACTCCATTTCCCCACCTCAGATGCATCTGTCTCCCTTACCCATTATCTCAAACTCTGGCTCTGTTTGAATCTCTCTCCAAGGGACTCAGCCCTTCTCAAGAACTCAAATAGGATTGCTATGCAGATGGCTTTGAAATTTATATGTCTAGTTCTAGCCTTTCTCTGTACTCCACCTCTGTAGGTATAACTAATAAATATTTCACCTAGATGTCCCAAGATCACCCTAAAGTCAAAATGTCAGAACAAAGACACCTTCATTTTCTCCAGAGTTAATCCTCCCTGATATCCTCATATATGGTAATAGCACCATATCCTGTGAGTCACTACAGCATAAAACCTAGTCCTCTGGTTTTTTTTCCCTATTCTACAGATGATGTAGATTTTCCTCTGTGACATCTTTTCCATGAATATTTTTGTGTCTCTTATCACTCATGTCTCCTAGTTCTTCCTTGATCTGTCACTGACCTATTTTCATTTTTAGTGCTAAATTCTCTGTACTCTGGGTACAATTTCTACCAATTTTCTTTGAATTTTGCTACCAGACTAATTTCCCTAAAGACTTTCACTCATTGTCTCAAAACATTTTTCTGGCTCCTCATTGCCCACATAAAAGAGCCCCTTTAGCCTTGCATCCAGAGTGTCCCTACCTATGTGACACTGCCTCCCTTACCTTTCCATCCTTACCTTCTACTTCTTTCCCACATAAACCTACACACCTGAAGTTTCTCTGGTCTTAACTTTCCAAAACTAACTTGTACCCTCCTTGCATATCTCTTTTACTTCTTGGAATGCCTACCCTTTGTCTTCTTTCTTTTCTTGAGAAATACTACCCACCCCCCTTTTATCCTACTTCCTCCAGGAAACATTCCATGATTCCCAACTAGAGTGGCCTCAGCCCCATGGATATCCCAGGGTACTTATCTCATGTGTTATTACATACATGCCTTGATTCCTCCCTATGCAATTCCATAGTTCTGTATATTGGTTATTTCTAAAAGTGTTTTTTTCTTCCTAACTATATTGTGAGATCATGTTTGCATTCTCTGAGACACTTAAGATGGAATCTTTCACTTCTTTATTGAACAAGATCAGTCTCCTCTCTCTCTCTCTCTCTCTCTCTCTCTCTCTCTCTCTCTCTCTCTCTCTCTGTGTGTGTGTGTGTGTGTGTGTGTGAAGGGGGAGGAGTTGCACAGACAATTCATCGAGATGTGGGAAGAAAATATTAAAACTCCAACTTGTATTTATTTTTTCCACATGTATTTAAAATTTTTATTTTGTGAATGTTTTAGAGTGAAATAATATTTGAATATAGTATTTATATAGTCAATATTTATATGCAGTATTCATTATAAAAAATATACTTGAGAGTTGCCTTAGTTTGGATTCACTAGAAACAGACTTCAAGGTAAAGGGTTGCATTTAGAAGGTTAATTGGGAGAACCCTTGGGAGAAACACCTGCCAAGAAGGGTGGAGGTGGGATTGGGCAGAGGAGAAGGTGACCTGAGGTATGTTTGCAGCTGAGGCCTCAGTAAATCATACTGCCAGCTCTGAAGTAGGGAAGACACTTCAGAATTTTCCTGAATTATGTCAGGGGGCTGGACCTTCCTACCTCCACACTGGCCGGTCATTAGCCATGGGCCACCTCCAGGGAGGAGCAAACCTTCAGTGAGGCGGTCCCCTCTAGCTGAGAGCAATTACCAGTGAAGGATGCAGCTGTGACAATCAGCCACCCACATTTCCATCAGCAGGGGATTATGTGCATCAGCCCTGAAGAGGGGATCTAAGTGGAGCAACACCATATCCACTACAATGGCACAGTCTTCAATTTTTCATTCTTTCTCTCCCTCTCCCTCTCTCTCTCTCTCTCTCTCTCTCTCTCTCTCTCTCTCTCTCTCTCTCTCTTTTATTTTTTTAACTGATGGGAGAGCTATCGAAACATCTTTTTTGACTCCTGGATCAGAAGAATGACTGAGGGAAAGCAGAGTATAGAAGTCAACATTGCTTAAGGTCTCACTGCTTTAGACACTTTGCCAAGTACTCAGCTTACTCTTTCTGCTCCATTTCCAAACATAAAGGGCAAAGAACAAAAAGTGATTAACATCCTTCATGCATGTTTCATGCTGCCAAGAAACTGGATTATACATTGAATTTAGTTTTCTAAAGATGGAGTTATATGATTCACATGGGAATGACTCAAGAATGAATAGTATTTAAAGAAAGACCATCCCCATTTCCATCAGTGGCCACCTCCCAAGTTCTGAAGAGACAATTCTACCCAATTATATTCCCTTTAACGTTCAGTAAAGGTGTCATTCAACAAAGCTGGCTATGTATTTCCACTATGGGGTGGGAGGAAACAGGTATTGAGCTGGAAAATGTTTTCCCTAAGAGTTTGCTTTCAACAACTGTGGGATCCTTTCTTACTGATGAATAACATCTCACTTTATCTCATATCTGCGATCTCTTCTAAAACTCCCAGAAATTGAGAACATTCACCTCCTAATCTTTTTCTCTCTGGTCTTTTTAACTTAAGCGACCCTTCAATTGCTTTTCCAGTCTGTATTTAGAGGAAACAGTGCAGCCTGGCGGTGGGAGTGAAGACCCCAGAGCAGGACAGATTCGGGTGTGTTTGTCGAGCTGTGACTTACGTACTTCATTTTAGCACCAGCTTCCTAATCTGTAAAAAGAAGAGAAGATTAGTACCTACCTCATGGGTACTTTATTACTGAAAATCCACTCTCATGGGATTGTGGGAAGAATTCAAGAATAAAAATCATGTAAAGTTCTTACGTGCCTGGCTTATGGAACGTGCAAATTAAATATTAGCTATTCTTAAATTTCTGATTTTTCTTTTTTTCATTCACATTTCTCATACTCTTCCATATTTTCCTCTCTATTCCCCAGGAGATTGTAGCATTACAAAACCTAAGAGTAGAAGGGGCCTAATGGGTAAGCAGGCCGTACTGCCATCTCCATATTTAATCACCTTTTCAGCACCCTGTATGCTTTGCTCTCTGATTCCCCCTCCCAGCTCCATTTTTAATAGGCTTCTCCTTCACATTTTCAGTTTGGGTATCAGATTGCACCAGAGGTACATTTCTGTGTCTTGATGCCCAAAGGACACCCAAAGGCCAGCCCACTGTTTGGTGCCAGTACACCAGTCATGGCCGCCTGTGAGGGACCAGCCTGCTTGCTTGGCTGCCTGGTGGGGGTGAAAGCCCATCAGTGTCTGACTGCCGTGCTTGGAGCCATGACAGTGTGAATCTGAAATGAAACAATTTGTGCTCACTGCGACCATGTTTCCTAATGCAAAAACAGCACTGGCTCAGGCCAGTGAAAGCAGAGCAGCTTTACCCAAATGCGAAGAGAAAGGATAAAGAAAGGGGAAATCACGTGAGCCAATAACTTTATGTTGCCTTGCAACCCTGAAGCTATCAGTATAAAATTATTCAGCCTTTTAAAAGTCCTGATTAGCGATTACTTGTCTTGGTTGCTGACAACTGCTGAACTCCTTGCTCTACAAATACCTGGATTGGCTCCCCCTCCACATTCAACTTTACACTTTCATTTTTTGGTTTCTTTTTTTTGTGTGTGAAATAAATAGGCCAAATCTCCCTTCACATTGCATTTAGGCCATGTTTCCAAGGAAGGCACGTTCCTGCTCAAATCCCACAGCTCACGCCATATACATCACACACACACACACACACACACACACACACACACATATGCACGCACGCACACGCGCACACACACTAATTCCCAAATCATATTTCTCCAAAGGCAAAAATGCCTTTGTGCCCACTTCTTCCAGGGGCTTCTTCCATCTGACTATCTGTATTCTTCACCCGGCTCATCTTGCTTCCCTTGCTGCTTTATTTTTTGGAGATCCACTCCTAGACCACATTCCAGGAGGACTCGGCCTTTCCAAGGCCGGGTTCTTCCCAAGGTCTTTCAAAGCCCAGGCTCTAGGAGCCTACAGGAGTTTCCCTTTTGAGCTTCCCCAAGTGACCAGCAGCCCAGTGACACTGACAAGATTGCCTGTTCTCTCCGTCAGTTGCATTCTGGTGCTGGGCAAGAGGCAGAAAAATTCCAGTGTGAAGAACAGCTGTTAGCCAGTTCTCACGGACTTCTTCTGGCCCTAACTGACCCAAGAACACAGTCCACAGAGATGCATGGTGCAGAAATAGCACAGCATTTGTCATGCTCCCAGAAATTTTCAGACCCTTCGAACCAGGAAACAATCATCTGTATCCTTTTTTTATTATTTTCCATGGTAGCTTTCTCATACATGCATTTCCCATATAGCATGAATACGTTTTTCATTTGTGATCATTTTAGCAGTAATCAGAACTATAATAATATACAATTTCATAGCACTCTTCATCCAGAAATCTCATTGCACTTTATAAACAGTAACTAATTGGAGAGAGACTGCTGTGTATTTATTTAATAATACAGTTGTATCTTCTGTTTTAACAAAATGTTCGGTTCTCTAATGTTTGTTGTCAACGTAATTTCCTTCACATAATACAAATTAATGAGGAAAGAAAAAAGCAAATTTGTTTTTCATTAGTTACTAATTTAGGTATTTCCAAGCTGATTAATCAGAGTACTTCTAGCCCACCCCACCCTGGCTCTCATGCACTCAACTGATCAACCATTTTTCTTCCTAAGAATGTCATTTGCAGTTAAATATTTGTTTTGATTCTTTAACCTACACTAATTTTCCATTTGCTTATACAGCTACATTTTTCGCAGTTCTCTTTTCTCTTCCTCCCTCTCCCTCAAAACCCACGTGGACATGATACAAACACATACACACCCATTCTATCTCATTTCTCCAGCACCTCACTCTTCTTTTTCATCTAGTCTCTCAATATTATATCTTTTCCTTCCTTCCTTCCTTCCTTCCTTCCTTCCTTCCTTCCTTCCTTTCCCTCCCTCTCTTTCTCCCCCTCTCTTTCTCCCTCTCTCTCTCTCTTTCTTTCTTTCTCTACTTTTGAATTTAATTCAGTGGCCTCAAGAGTGATATTTTTCAGTTGGAGTTATCTGCAAATATACACACAGACCAATGATAACTTTCTGCTGCTGGGGAGATTATTAACTGCTCCTATGACTTCATCACAGAATGTTTTTTTGTGTCTGACAGTTGCTTGGAAAATTTGTATTTTTCCTCCAGTTCTCCAACAGTTTGTGTCATCATCACATGTCTTCTCCTTTATTGGGCCCACAGGCAAAACCCAATTATTATTAATTGTGAAATAAACAGCTCTCCAGCAGGAGTGTCCCTTTCTCCTTTCATACAAACTTCCTAGCAAGGCTGCCTTCATGGGTGTGTGAAGTTGTACAGGGTCCAGTGCTTAGAAGGACCCCATGCTTGCTTTAATGCTTTGTTGTCACAGTCTCAAAATTTGTAATAACTTTTGAACAAGGGGGCTTGCATTTTTAATTTGTACCAGGCACCACATTATGCAGTCAGTCCTGCTTCCTCAGTAGTTAGTATTTGCTTCTTCCTTCTCTTTAGAGGTCCTGGGACCCTATGTAAAGTCAAAGGATTGGACTGGCTCCTTGGTGTGTGTTATTGTCATGGAAGAGGACACAACAGGCCCTCTCACCAATAGAAAGATTCCACCATCCCATTCACCTCCAGTAAGAGAATCTCCTGAGTCTCCTAGATCATTTGGTGACTTTTATTATAACACATCCTTTCTCCCAGTCTTAAACCTCAGTTATTTTTCCTCCTAGGACTCCTCATCTGAACTTTGTCTCATCCCCTTCCAGTCACTCATCTTTATCAGGTGATTGGGGGTGACACAACTCAGTGATTCAATGGTAGAGTGACTGATCCTGGTATCGAAGAACCTCTGGATCTGAAGTCTGAGCTAAAATATTCAGCACAGCCTGAAAGACCTTCCTGATAGTGACTAAAATGCAGTCTGGAAACAACAACCACCAAGAGGTGGTTTGAGGGGAAAGAAGGAAACAAATACTTTGAAAGAAAGAAATTAAAGAATGATAAGAGAGTCCACAGGGATCAAGATGTAACTAGGTCTAAGGAAGAGGCATATGTTCATCACTTATGAAGATATATGCAAACAAATATGCAAAACTGAATGAAAAGAGACAGGGAAGGTCTCCCCACGAGTATAAAACTGATTGAAATGTCAACTGTCATCTGTTACTTAAGGGCCCGTTGTGAAGGAAATCCTGAGACTCTACTGGAAAACAAATCGGACAAAAACTGTACAATGTCTTTCTGTTTTAAACACACAAACTCACAGACACATATATACATACAAAAATGACAACAACAACAATCATGACAATATTATTCTGCTCAACTTATTCTGTTAGCAGGTCTTAGAGATCACGGTCTTTATCTTTTTTTCTGAGGCACTGCCATTTATCACAGTATGTAGTACTTGGTATATGCTTTCAAAATACTAGCTCTTTCTTTTTAGTACCTATGTGTTCTACATTGGCAATGACATTTAATGCAACAAGATTTGAAGAGTAAAGAGCATGGGACATACTGCTTGGACTCAGATTCCTGTTTTGCTGCCAGCTCTGCACCCTTAGACACATGTCTATAAACTTCTCTATGCCTCAGTTGCTTCACCTATAGACAGGTTGTTGTGAGAATTAGATGGGTTAATATACTGAAACCACTTAGAATGCCTGGTACTAAGTACTCAGTAAATGTCAGCTGTTATTATTGTTGTTGACTTTCCTCTCTGCCTTGTGAGAAAACAGAGCTGGACTCTGCTCAGAGCCCCATTTCCTACCCCAGTCAAGGGCTGTGATCTTCCCAGGGTTCCATAGCATCCTCACCTCTTATGGCAGGAGCAAAGCTTGATTTAAACATACAGCTCAGTGCCTTCTTCTCTTTCTTTCATCTTCCAGGGGAAAAGTGATATATTCCATGCTTATTTCCTGAGGAGCTTTGCCAGGAAGAATGTCTCTGACCATTCACATCCAGAGCAGACTACAGACATATGACTGTGCTGTGTGGGTAATGTTATTTCCAGATATTGATAAAGCTGGTGCAGTGGTGAATGAGACAGCTAGATGAGGATGATATATCCAATGCATAAGTAAGAACAAAACATATGACACTTGGAGAAAACCTCTCTGGGAAATCAGTGGGACCAAGAGGTAGAAATACTAACATAACTTATAGAACTAGAGTACCTGCAAAAAGGTAGTTACTTTACTCTCCACATCTCTGCAGCCCTTAAAAAGCAATAAAATCAAACCAATTGCCCAATAAAATATTTAGAACACATTATTTAGTTTAACTTGCTAACACAATGATAGACCTTGGCATTTTTCATTGCTTCTAGTTTCTTTATGGAAAGAATTCACCCCATTAGGTGACAGCTGTCCTTGATACTAAAATAACATTCAATGTCTCCTCTTTTTTTCAGATGCAAACCAGGGACATTTGTGACTTGCTTTCATAGTGTCTAAAGCACTTAGGGTTTTTAATTGATTATTTTTTTAGAACAGCCAAACTTGCCATTGGAAAATTCTCTGAATTTTTAAACAAAGCCCAATGCCACAGAAACCCTGTAAAGTCCCAGAATAAAGAAACATAATATCCCAAAGAAAGTATTTGATTTCAGGAGCAGCCATGATAACATTGATCAACAATGTCCTTTACTGCTCCAAGTAGATACACGTAAGTGAACTCCTGCTGGATGAGATTTTTGTGTTCTACAATGTTCTAGTTCTCTCTCTTTAATAGCATCAGGTCCTCAGACTACATTTACTGACTAGTCCGAGAGCCCCTAAAGAAATCAATTTATTAGAAAGCAAGAGCTCTGTATAGAAGCAAAAGGGGAAGTAAAATGACTTCTGTGTTCCAAGCTGGTTTCTTAACCCCTTCCATGCGAAGGAGCTATGTGAGGGCATGTGAGAAATTAGGACAGCAGAATCACTGTGCATGGTCAACTGTTGAATTGCCAGTTGCTTAATATAATTATTTGGAATGCTTTTCACTGGTAAAAATAATAATAATCACAATAGGTTAAAAGAATATCTTTCTATGCTAACATTTCTTCAGATCACAGCTGGGTGACTCTTTGTTCTTTTCTTTTTGGTGTAGCAGCCCATGAGCAGGAAGGGACAACAGAGATATAACATACTAGATGAATGTATTTAACCCAAATGTACTGTGACACTAATGGAATACATCTTAGACATGGTAATATTAAGCTATTTGCATTAACTCTCCCTTGTTGCTAGCAATCATGCTGTGACAAGTGTCATCTTTGGCAAGAAGATAACTTTATACATTCATTTTTGGCACAAACATCTTTTACCAGCAATGAGAAATCCCAGAAAAACAAATGCTTCTACATAGATTTCCCTTGTATCCATTGACCTTAGGTAAGGAGGTGACAAAGTCTGACTAATTAACAAGATGTTTTGAAGCTAATACTTGGGAGTGCCTATCCTTCTGATTTCTATTAGTAAATATTTTCTTTTTTCTCTGCCTGTAATGAAATTTGAAGCTAGGAAGACTTTTGATTGGCTTTAGGAGGTTGTTATTTATTTATTTTTTTTACGGGGTGGTTACAGAATTTCCCTCAATGTAGTATGAGGATATAACATGTACTCTTAGTTTATTCAGAATGTGTAATAAAATATTTGGTGTTGGATGTATATCTACATTTGCAATATCTATTCTATTAGTATTTCTTTTGGTTATTAGTATTAAAATGGTTTGATCTCCCTTCCTGTATGGAAGATGGGATTGCCGCCTTTTGAGGTTCAGCTAACAGAGTGTTTCTTATTTTCTCTTGAGGTTTTCAAGATGAGGAAAAAATTCCAGAATGTGTTCCCAAAGGGACTGTAGTCAAGAACAAGGAAAACAGTTGAAGGCAACTCACTAAATCCAAACAAACCTAAAAAAAAGCCAAGATGCAAAGCCAAATGTTTTAGAAACCAAAAGTACTCAATGAAAGAAAAGATTTGGATGAGATAGGTGAGCCAAGTGAATTCTCTGATTTAAGATTCTGATCCTCACGCTGGTTTTTTCAGGATACCAATGGCCCCTGAGATGGGTGTGTTGAAAGGGGCAATTCCAAGTGAACAGTATGACTGTCTTCCATACGTGGGCTTTGTTATTTTTACATGGGACTCAGACATCTCAGAGCACAGTGTGTTTGAATAGTTTTCACCCCATGGAGAACCTGCAGTATAGTAATATGGGTCAACAAAGACAGAAAAGGTACATAATTTGTATGATGAACATACATATAATTCTTCATTGGATGCATTGGTCTTTAACTCATTGTCTTACAGTTTAAATTTAACCTGTCTTCCTAATTTCCTCCATTCACTGGGTGGAGAAATCGTGTGTGAGCACAAAGGTTGAAGTTAAATCAGAAAAATGTAGGGTGGAGATGAACATCTTCACTGTAATTAGGCAAGGGGGAAATAATTCCTATGGACAAAGAAGGTTTGCGTAAATTCATGAAGTTTAAGAGACAGGTTAGAAAATAGCTGAGTGGAAAAGATTGCTTAGTGTACTTAAGAATGGTCGATACTGATCAAAAGGATGGAGATGTAGGAAAGAGGCAGGAAGCAAGGTAAGATCCAAGGGAATAAACCCAAGTCTAGAGCCCACAAAAGAGCAAGTTGGTGGTATTTTTAGGACTACCTACCAAAAGGCTACCCTTGCCTTCCCTGGGTATTGATTGAATCCCTGGGCCTCAAACATTAGCACAGCATTAGGCTAAAACTAGTTTGAAGTTTTCAAATTGGTGAGGCAACTTATTATCCATGAACACTTGGGTAAGTTTCTTAAACTATTTTAATCTACAGAGTTACCTAGTATAAGAGGGCCTGCTACCTGGCTAATCTTGCCTGAGAGATTATTAGGCCTATCACTGGAGAAAGCATTTGAAAGTATTCTAAAAACCAAAAGTAGAACTTTCAACAACATGGAAGACTAAGAAGACAAAGGTGTAAGTTCAAGTGCTGGAAAAATATTTCTCCACCTATTATTTAGCTTAGCTCAAAAAATGAAAAGGAAATCCTAAGTGGCAGAAATTGAGAAGGAAACCAAAACCAGAACAATAAGTAGGAGCTGATACCACTTGTCCAAGTGTGTTTCAGATCAGATATGTACCTAGAGGTCAGAGGTTGGGGACAAGAGATATGGCTTTGGATCTGTGTGAGGTTGAGGGCCTGATAAAGAACTTTGTGCATAAAGCTTGAAGTCTTAAAAAGCATCTCTATTTATCTAAAGAGATCTAGAAAAACGTTTCCTACCAGCTCAGAAAAACAGAAATAATACTTACTATTTGTTCAAGGCCTTGAGAAGAGAGGGGAGAGTTGCTTATGAGAAATTTAAAGCCACATCTGGTTTGTGCCAAATGTAGGTAGAGAGTCTGAATTTATTCTACTAGGGTGGTACAAAAAAACTTAAACCATGAAATTAGCATTAGAAGCTGATTTGAGGCTATTGAGTAACTTGAAATCCCAGTGAAAACACACTGAAAGGACTCAAAAGTGTTTTATTTTTTCCCCCACATTTAGAGCAATCAGGATCTACAGGGGAAAAATAGGCTTTGCAGAAGATGAGTTCACAAATTAAAAAATTACAAACCACACGAGGAAATGAATCACCATGAAGGAAAGTCAAGGCATAAAAACAAATGAAAACTAGCTACCCAAGTCTTGAACATAATAAATTTGAGAGTACATGGATTTTGAAAGAATTAAATAGAACTTCTAGAAATGAAAAAAATAAAGATTAAAAATTTTAAATGACAAAAAGTATGTATTTGTATGATGCAAGGCTGTATATCAAAAATAGATGTTTTTGTTTTATAAAATAATGATAAATATTATGAAAATATGGGAATCTTATGGACTATATCTTAATGCCTATTATGAAGATCTATATTAAGTTCTGAAGATACTAAAATAGGTTAAAATGTGGAGCTCATACTCTAGGGCAGACCACAATAGTGCAAAAAAAAAAAAAAGCAATAAAATGTCATAGATGAATAGAGCACAATGTGGGTATAAAGGGGGGAGTGGTTAAGTATATCTACTGGGTTTGTCAGGGTAGTCAGAAAAAGCCTTGTAGCATTGGAGTTGCTTGAGTTGTCTTGAAATATGGGGTGGGTTTTTTCCAGACCCATTAAGAGGGAAAGCCATTATAAGAGGAAGGGGCATGGTAAAACCACATGGTATGTCTGGGCCACTGGATGTGAAGGTGAAGGAGCGGACAGAGAAGTAGGCAGGGCAGATCATGACTCAATTTTAAAAACAAGGTCTTTTAAACCTAAATTAGTCCTCTGAAAAACCCATGAAAAATTGAAGGCAAAGAAAGAGTACCTGAAGCCAAGTAATTTTCAATGGCTGCATTCTATATTCATTAGCACACCTTGATTTTTACAGAGAGGTATAAGGAAAGCACAGTAACATAGTAGTTAGAAACCTGGAGTCAGACTTCCTGTTTTAAATCTTGGGTCTGCAATTTACTAGTAATGTAACCTGTCTCAAGTTACTTAATCTATTTATATCTCAGTTTCTTCAATTGTAAAATGGGGAAGAATAATACAAAATCTTCAGAAGAGTTCTGTGATAATTAGATAAGATTATGCATGTCAACACTTGGCACAGTTTCTAGTATGTTTTAAGCACTTAATGAACATTAGCCCTTGTTATCATAATTACTATTTTTTTTAAGATAGGACTTTGAGAGAGATGAAAGCAAACGGCAAAGTGATAAATATCACAATATTTATTCAGTGAACGAATATCTGAGACACTGTGTAAAGAACTAGGGTTATTGTAATGAACAAGACAAACACATTTCATTCCCTTGAGAAACTTACTTTCTAAAGGGGAAGACAAATATTAAAGGGAGGCAGAAAAAATGCATTGTCTTAATCAGCATCACCTGGGAACTTGTTATAACTGCCATTTCTCACATTCTATCCAGGCCTACTGAAACGAAAACTCTGAAACCCTACTGAACTGTAAACTCAGCAATCTGTGTTTTAACAAATATTCCAGCTGAATCTGACGCAAGCTAAAGTTTGAGAATCACTGCACTAGACTTTTATTTCTTGTGTATGTGTGTGAACACATTTTTTTCCCTCTTACATGGAATTACTGAGACAATGTAAGTGGGTGCTAAATTTTACAAGAAACTGCTGAACAATTTCCCAAAGTGGTTTTCATATTTTGAACTTCCACCAACCATATATGAGAATTTTAGTTTCTCCAGATCCTCAGAAAGAGTATCGTCAATCTTTTTAACTTTGGCCATTCTAATGTCTGTGTGGAATGCTGGTTTCTGTCATATTGTGGTTTAAATTTGTATATCCTGAATGGTTAACTGTTTCATGTGATTATTTATTTCTTTAAGTTTAGTGGCGAGAGCTCTTCATTATAGTTGAAAATACCCTAATAGCACCTGAAAGCTGTTGAATGTAGAATGGAGCCATTGAAAATTACTTGGCTTCAGGTGTTCCTATTGTACTTTGCCGGCCTTTAGCAGTCTAACCTGCCAAAGGTGAAGGAGCCTCTGTATTTTAAACTTTGAACTTAACCTTAGTTATTCTGTAAATTCAGATATGCATGCAGTGAGATTGAGGGAATTTTCAATGCATTAGTTTAATTTGGAATAATTCCATTGGACCATTTCTCTTCCCACTAGTCTCCACTTACTTTCCCCACCTCACTATCTCTTTATCATTTAAGGAGGATATTACAGTGGCTCAAACACTTTAAGTCCTAGATCTACATATTTGTACATGACCTTAAAGCGGAGGAATTCTCATGTGAGTCTACTATCTACATCTGTAAATGGCAGGTAATAGCTATTGCCTGATGGGTTTTAAAAAAGCAATTTGCTTGTAAATGACTTCTGGCTTCTTGGGTCAAAGAATTAAATCAATTAAAACAGAAATGAAATATTCTGACATAATACCAGTTATTACTGGGACATAGAAGAACGTGCCTATACTAAGAACCATGGAGATCAAAGGGCAAATGCATTCAATTGAATGAAACTAATAAATTATTGGAAAACGCTTTTCAAGTAGAAGAAAATGTCATATATATGAAAAATAGCATATTACTAACTTTAAAAGAATATAAAACTTCTCACATTGCCTCCCATTAAAATCATCCTTTTTACTCAGAAACAATGACTTACTACAATGTTTATTTAGAAACTGAAATTCCCAGTGCAGAATAAGCACTTATTTCATTGCTGGAACTCTGGAAGTTTAAAAGGCTTTAGACTGAGATGATGAAAGCAGCCTACTGGCCTCTTCACAAATGAGATCAAGACATGCCCAGGAGAATTACCAGAAGAACCGATGGTTGATCTGATGGAGAAGCTGACAATAGATCAGAGCTACATAGTAGACATGTATTATTTAAAACATAGGCTTTGTATAGTATCATAAAGTATAGGCTCTCCTCCCTAAGCATGAGAACCATGTGGCTTTTAAATCTCACTAGTGACACCCTAACAATTGATGAAGAAAAACCCTCTCATTTCATATTCAGCCAGATGAAAAGAATCCAAGGCTTCTTGCTACCCTCTGGTTGTTTCAAAGCCTTTCAATTTCCTCCAAAAACTTCATGCTCCCAAATTCCCTGTATTATATAATTGTAAAATTAAATGTCAGCTTCCTTAAGTCAGACATTCCCAGCCAATGTGCCAGAAATAGGTTACAGGCATGTTGAATTTCTTTCTTTCTTTAATCCTTAGGGTGGCTGGGTCAGATCTGAGGGCAGTGGTCTCCAGCCAGGAGTAGCTTCAGGAGTTTACTCTATTATAATATCATCTTCTATGTGTGCTGTGGCATTTTTTTAAAAGATGGAGAACTGTCCTGGGTATCGCAGTTAGATATTCTTATGAGATCAGCTAGTACTGATTTAGGAAACATTTAGAATAGTGCCCAGAATGTAGTAAGTAAAGGTGCTTTTTAGAAGAAATACATACAACTGAAGCTGTTATTTTAAAACACACTAAGGTAAAAATGATAAATTCAGTATGTCATTTGTCTGGATTCATTTCTAATTGGAGAAATCACAGCTTCTCTTTTCCTGCCTTGCCAACTAGTCCCATGTGATGTAAAATGTACAGAATTAATACTACTTCTTAGCAGGAAGTCTCATGTCACCCCGACTTCTCTATCCTATCACCTTTATAAGTGACTTTATATCTCATGGGACTTGGTAAAAAATTGTCATTTTTGGAGGAAGAAGTGAATGTTGGCAAGAACCTAATGGATATTCCAAATCAAGGAATTGTAGACCCATGATTTCAGAGGATCACTTATGTACTAGAAATTATCACAGAACCATGTAACCTCTAAGAGGCTTTGAGTTGTCTTCCCAACATAGACCATAGATTTGCACAAGTGTTTGTTGAGTGAATAACATATGAGTCAACAAACAATCAAATTCTAGTTGATTCATGTCAACTCTCTTTAAGAAAAGTACAGAGTAGAAGAATTTCGTCTTTGTGCTTTAGTCTGGCTAAAAAGTCAAGGATAGTGCAGCAATAGGCAATTATACCAAACAGCGTAATGTGATATTTGAGAGGTGAGAATCAAGGTACAATCCTGTTCTTGAAAGTCAAATGTACAAGTTAAGTTTTCAATCTATATTCTCAAAATTGATGCCCAAAATTAGATCTCAAGTCAGTACTGAAATAGTGGCATCAGTCACATGGAGAAGTTTCAAGTATACAAAATTCTTTGAGAATCACCTTTTTAAAAAATTCTCAGTGCCTTCAATTTTTTTGCATACCTATGATCTTTGGGAAAAAGTAATATCTATTGCAAAGATTTTTACTTTATGTATGAATTCTGTGCCCAGGGATTGACTGCTCCTGAGTCACCCAGGAGACTCTGGGAAGAGCTAGGTGGCACTGAATTTGATCATAGAAGACAGAATCATATTTTTAAAACAATTCTC
Source organism: Hipposideros armiger (assembly GCF_001890085.2). Lineage (NCBI taxonomy): Eukaryota > Metazoa > Chordata > Mammalia > Chiroptera > Hipposideridae > Hipposideros > Hipposideros armiger. Next base: position 1,255,383 of record NW_017731708.1, read on the forward strand.
CCAGCAGCTCAGCTATACAGCAAAGGTTTGCCACTTTTCTTTTCAGTGTTGGCTGCAAACTCCACATTCCCGTTCAGGCTGTCAGCACTCTTGAAGGAAGAAGGTAGAGAAGGTGGAATAGAATAAAGGGATTGAGCCCTATTGGAGGTCTGTGGGAAGACATTCCACCTGACCTTACTTGCACTGCTATCTCATTTTCTAAACCCTTCTGAGCAAAACTTTACATTAATACAGCAATTTATAGACTTACGGTGTGGCCACAGAAGCGATTTCATTTAATCACAATTCTACCCCATTGGCTCAGCTAAGCAGCCAGGAGGATTGTTGGGGCCTCATATATGGGGCAGGGAAGAAGTACAGCCAAGATCAAACTAAGTCCGACCTTGAACCAGGTCTGGCATCCTTTCCACTGCAGCACAGCAGCATCACTGAGTCTCTGCAGCTTTAGGGAGCCACTGTTGGAGGAGGCAGTCTGGTACTGATGGCCATTCTGGGGAGTCTTGGGAGAAAATCCAGGGTACCATGCAGGCCATGGTGCTTAGTCTTCTTGGCACAGGAGGTGAGGGGGTGAGGGTGGGCGGGGAGTGTTGTTACCGTGGATGAAATCATTACTAAACGGAAGTAAAGTCCCCTCTGGCTTGCTTCTGCCTTGTTCACGGTCTTCTCCTTCTTATTTAGGAGCTAATTATGCAGTCTGCTGAGTGTCTCTGCTCCCAGGACTGCCTGCTCTCTCACCATTTGCCTGCCTATTGTCTCTGTCAGCAGACAGAGGTCAGCGAGAGACCTTCAGATTTTAATCAGCCTCCTCTCCCACTTGTTAGCATCAGTGGAAAAATCTTAATAGAATGTTTCATATTTGGCTATCAAGGATTTGGACATCTGAGGATAATTTATGGATTTCATTACTCACTGTATTCCATTCACTATTACTGTGAATAGCTGAGGCTTGCCTATATTCCTAACACGATTTCAAATTTGCGGAGGTGTCCTGTGCCCTGAAGAACTGAACATGTTAGATCATCATATCTATCCATGGCAAACAACTCCAGGTTACAGAATACGGAAGTGTGTAAGAAACACTTGTGTAGAATTAGAGGGCAGGATGGGTAGAACAATTGAACTATTTCTGAAAATTTCTTATAAATTGGATTTATGAACATTTAGGTACATTTGAAATCCCCCAGGGGAGCTGACAACTCAAGGCACACCCTACTACCATCCTTTCTGCAGGTGCAAAGCGTTTTTGTGAGGAAATAGTTCCCTCCCCATTTGTCTTTTTTATGAATTTGAATTTGAATATACCAAGTTGTTTTAAAACACCTGTAGAGCTAAATCTGCCAAGATGCTTTTCATTGACTACCTGGTAGAAGAATGAACTTATTCTCTCATGGGAACATTACAAGCTATCTGGCTGATTTTACTTTCAAAGCTGAGAAGTACTAATCGTAAATTGCCCATAAGGTTTTTAATGAGCCACACCTGATTAGATTTCTACACTTTTGAATGCTCGTTCTCTGTATATAGGAGAAAAGCATATTGCCAGGTTTAGAAGTTTCTACTTTATGTCATGCTAAATCTATTGATTAATGTGTTTACGTATGTATATTTGGGTAAGAAAGACCTATTTATTTTTATTTTAAATTTCTAAATTTAGTGTCTTTGTAAATACTTTAATCACTTGCCTATAGAATTTTCTTTTAGACCCCCAAAATTGGAATAAACTCATTTTCATTTATAAATTTCATACTCTTTTCTGCTGTTTATACCTCATCTTTGCTCTTCTATCCCTAGACAAAAGCTAGTGTTCTTAGCTGTCATTTCCCAGACAATTGCTCTGTCTTTGCTGTCTTTTGTGCAGGTGGCTTCAGAATTCCAGCACAAACATATAGTGCCATGAAAAATAAGCTGAAAAAAAATCTGAAGTGTTTCAAGCACAGCAAAGCTGATTTTTGCCTACAGTTTCAGTTTCCCTTGGCCCACTGCCTGACATCCATTAGGTATACTCTGAATATTCTAGCCCTGGATACAAAGGAAAGAGCTTGCTTTTAGACGGTTTGGTCTATTTACTGTCAGAAATGATAGCAATAAGAATAATAGCATTAAGCCTTGTGGCCAAGTCCCTGGGTTCATGACTGTTCCCTTGCTTTGGTTTTCATTCTCATCTTTTGCATCTAAGATGAGAAGTGATATCTTGGTTACACACATAATCATTTTTAGAAGCAGACTTGGAAGAGCTTTTGGTTGTCGTTCAACCTTAAGACAGGTAGGTTTGTGCCTTTTAGGAAAGGAGAGTCATGGAAGCTGATTCCACTGGTGGGGACTACATTTTAACCAGAGTATTGTTTATTTCTAGCGTCAAGACTACCAAGAGTAGTCTGTTTATGCGCACAAAACCCTGAGAAGCTTCCTGTGCTACTATGAGCATCTCCTGAGGTCACCTTGTTAAAGAATTTACTTTCATAATCAGTTTCTAAGAATCAATATTTCTTTTCCTATTTCCCTCTGTTTGGACATAATGTGATTAGAACAAAGAGATTTCATTCTTTGGGACTATCATAATTGTTGCTGAAGAAAACACTGTCCAATTGTCCTCCCTCGCATATAACTCTGCTTTTCTCCTTCCACTTGGACATCACAGTGGCTGTAAGAGCTGTGGAGCCCAACCAAGCAGGCTTGGAACTGGTACACTAGGGGAAACACAGTGTGCCTTTTTTTTCTGAAGGGTCTCTAGAAAGGGCAACTTTGCCAAGATCTGTGATGGTGCATACTTGCTATAACAGCCACATACACTCACTTATCACTCCCTGGAGGCTGTCCCCAGGAGATAGCGGCATTTTGCAGTAAGTGTGTTCTAGTCTGGGTCGTTCAAAAGGATGTTTGAATTTATCTATTTTGGTGATTAATGCTGAAATATGTAGGGATTTTCCCTCTGTTAGGAAATGGAGGATGTTTTCTAAGGCTTTTCATCTCTAATTCCTCAATCAATGGGAAGGGATTAACACTTGAAAATATTTGCATTGGATGACCAAGTAAGACAAATTGCTCATAGCCACCCAGGTTAGAAAGATTTGGATTTAACAAGACAAGCAATCAGAGGCTGAATTGAACAGCTAAAGGGTTTCTGCCCCTTTCTAAAATAATCGGAGATTTGAATGAGGCATTTGAATGAAGCACAAAAATGGCTGTTAGGTTTATAAATGCAAGTAATAAAATGTATAAGAAAAATGTATGGCAAATCTCCCCCTACCTTAAAAAACACACAATTTATTTGTATAGATTTTGTGAACATATATAAAATGTAATCTTTACAAAAACTGTGAAACATGCAATTAATTTGAATAGGGATTAATGCCAAAGCTTTACTCCCCTACCCACAGCATAACTCAAAGATGCTTTCAGTTTTTTCCTTCTTTTTAAAAACTGAAACTCCTCATTAAAAACAGTCTGTGTTATTCAGTATGAATGAAGGAATTACACTTGGGTCAGGTGTAGGGTTGGGTTGCTTTGGACAGTTTTTAAAGAATCTCCTCCTTAGCCCTTATCTCTCCATTCCCTGAAGAATTTCTGCATCCATTCGGGCAAACCAGGCAGCCGTAGCAGCAATCATCTTATTTACAAAGGGGGCAGGAAGCCAGAGGGTTGAAGCCCCAAGGGCTGGTGTTCAATACTGTCCCTGTCATTCTGAGATCAGAGGGTTTGCCCCAGCCCAGGTGAATAATGACCAGGAACACTGTGACTGATGACTGCTCTGTTAGGGGAGCTAATTGATGTCCCTCAGTTCCTAGTGAATAATGCTCTTTCTAGCAATGACAGTAATGTCATCAGGAGGGAAAATAAGTGGCCAGCTAATGAGGAAACAGGACATGGAGCCCCGAGCCCCACCCCCACCCCTGGGTGCTCTACTGAGCCAAGCAGGAAGTGATAATTTTATATATGTATACAATGCTTTGTAATAAATCCCTTTCAGTTAGCAGAACTAGAGAAAAGCTATCTAAACTTGGAACTTTTTGACGAGTATTATGAATCTGCTCAGACCTGTGCAAATCACAGTGAGGTGCACCAAGAACAATGCATCGCCTTAGCATCTATGACCCTTGGTGATGTGGGTCCTGGCTCTCATCCTCCTTACTCTCCCATGGGTACCAGGTTGCAGCCACGTGAGACTTTGTGTCATTCTCCAGACGTATCATGCTTTCTTCAATCTCTCTCATTATTTCTCTCCCTATAACACCCTTTATCTCTGTTTTTCCCCTTTCCTGTTTTCCTGGCTTGCTCCTACTTGGTCTTCAATACTCAGCTCAGGTGTCCCCTCTTCTTCCTACGTCAGTTGCTTGTGCTCTTCCTGGTTTCTCAGAGCCTCCCCTCTTTTAGCATTGATTACATTGCATTGAGGTGATCTGTATTAAGTATTCACCTTTTTTCATTAGATCTTAAGTAATTTGATGACTTACATGTGGATGCTCAATAAATGTTGCTTTAATTGAACAGAATAACTGCACAGTACAGTTTGCTAAATGGAAATAGGCTTGTGGTGATCAACTCAGTAATACAGCAAATGTGAAATCTACCACTACTAGTTGTATTATTGTCTATAATATGCAATAATAATAGTTCACAGGCTGGTTGAGAGGCTTAAATGAGATGATGCATCTCATAATAAATGAGATAAATGTTAACCATTATCATCAGCACCAAGTAAAACATAGGTTCTCAGTAAATACTTGCTAAATTGTATTTTACAATTTTATTGTAACAAGTTACATATCATTGACTAGTATTGTATCCCAGATGCCTTATTCTACATACAAGTTAAAAATAAAAAATATTTTTTTATTTTTTAATTAAAAGAAAACTTTGCTGTAAGAAGTGGCCAAAGAGCTGGAAAAACAGCTATTGTGGGTGGGATTGGAAATATCTTTGTAGCACCCAGCTCTGGGGATAAAATAAATCAAATTTCTCCTCAGACAGTTTCAGCTACCCAAGGTGAGTGATGATTCATACTAGGAAAGTAATAAAGAATACAAATTTAATTTATTTTGACATCCAGAATGGATTTGATAAAGTTTTTGAATTACTGCCCTCTAGAGAATGAAGAAAGGAAAATGCAAGTGTCTGGTTAGAGCTGTTCACCTCATCACACCCCTTGCTACCCTGCAATGTGGTGTGATGGAAAGATCCAAATTTTAGAGCCAAAGGATCTGCATTTGAGCTCCAGGGATTCAACTTACTACTAACTGTCCATGTGAACTTGGGCAAGATACTTGACCGCTTGGGCCTACCTATGTGAAAATGTACTGCAAAACACTGGGACTTTCAGCATTATTTTTACTAGGCATTCTGTAAGCAAAGTTCTTCATCTTTGCATTTCTTAGCACATGGGAAGTTTTCAGTAAATACTTGTGGAATATATGGCTTTAAAAGAATGGCTGGAGGCACTGTGGTTTAGTAAAAATAATACGGGCTTTGGAATCAAAAAGGCCTGAATTCTAACCTTAGCTATGTGGTCTTTACCTCACTGAGCTTTGGAGTACCTATAATAAATATGAAGTTAATAATATATACGTCATATAGTTGCTCGAGGAGTAAATAACATACATAAAGTACCAATGTAAAGTGCTGTTACAACGCCTGCCACTCAACAGCCACAGCAAAGTATCTTCTTTGTTCCTGGTTATTAGCTAAGAGGTTGGTGTAGACATAAACTGAATAACTAAGATTAATTATTGAATATGAATTAATTCTAATATTTTACATTGATATAGTACACAGTTTTCAAAGCTCTTCAAAACACTTATATCATCTGATACTACTGGTATTTTTGGAGCTGGCATTTTTTACTGATGAGAAAACCAAATCAGAGGTTGTAGCTTGTCCAAGGCCAAACAGCTAGAAAGTGACTGATCCAGAACTGTATCTTGGGCCAAATATTTTCTTCTCCAGTGTTCTTTCCAGCACAAGAGCTGCCTCTGTTAGTCAAAGCTGGTTATCTGATATTTGTCATGATTCTCATGTTAGCCAAAAGGATTGTGTGCTGGATAAGGAACACTGGAACCTTTTCAAATGGATCACACTTACCCAAAGATGTTAGAAATTCTATTATTATTTTATTATTATTAACTGAAGTGCTGCATTAATATCTATTTCTTACCATTAACAGAAAAGTTATTCTGTTAATAATAATTACGATATATATGTAATTTTTTTAAGAGACACTTTATTGGGGAACAGTATGTTTTTCCAGGACCCATCAGCGTCAAGTCAAGTAGTTGTTTCAATCTATTGTAGTTGTGGAGGGCGCAACTCAGTGGCCCATGTGAGGATCGAACTGGAAAACTTTGGTGTTATGAGCACTGCACTCTAACCAACTGAGCTAACTGGCCGCCCCTATATATTTTTTTAAAGTATTCATTCCATTTGTCATTCTTTCCTACCATTTTCTATTCCTTTGGGTATGTCACAGAGAACTATGTATCCTATAATCCTCTATATTCATTACTTAACCTTACCAGAAACTTCTGAAGTGGTTAAGACAGTAGCCCAATGACCTATACTTCTGAGCTGTTCAGAGACATGCCCACTCCACATGTTTCATTACCCCCTAAGTTAATCAAATATGTACGCTCCAAATTTTCCTTACCTGCATTCCAGAGACAGGGAGATTAGGAACAATGATGATGTTTTTTATTTACTCTATTACAGGACGGAGTCAAGAACTTTGCAGCTGTCACCTCCAATCCAGGAGAAACTCTGTCTAGAGGTGGGTGTAATTTTTCCAGTTTGAACCATCCATGGGAACACTGTGGAGATTCCTGCACACCTTAATTGGTTTTCTGTTTCAACATCATTTTAAATGTATGTCTTATTACAGATGGCAACACATACTATTGATTAGGGATCAGTTTTTTAGTTTCAAGATGCTATGTGAAAATACTGAAATAAGTATCATATCCCCGTCTAGCCCAAGTATAAAACTTAAGAACATATGTCATTTGCTTTTAGTTAGATACATTCAGCTTATGCAGTTAATCACAGTGTTTACTAAAAGAGGCAGAATGAGGATTTTTTATTATAGTTATTAAAAATAATCTATTTTTAAATAATTGCCAGTTATGTGAAAATTTAAAGCCTTCTTTCAAAATTGACTGCAAACATACTTTAAGACAGTAATAATGTATAAACTAAATTGTAATGTTTTTTACGTCATTATAAAGGTTTAAAACTTTTTCTCTTATTGTTTAAATAAAAGTGTGAGTTTTTATGAGCTATGTTGAAAAGTAATCTCTTCCACAGGGTTCAGAATATACTATGTTTATAAAATTCCTTAGACATATATTTTACTAAATCTGCTAAATTCTGTTTAATTTATACATTGTGAATAGTACATTTGTTTAATTTACTGAAAAATCATTAAACTCTTAAGTGAAATAATGCTTTATTTAAAAAGGCACCACAGGCTTTTTTCATTTATTATGTAAATGATGGTTTTTGCATGTTTTTCTTATGTTAAAAATGAATATATTAATCCAGTCTGTCCCCATTTCTCAAATAAAGTTGTAAGTGCTTTTTGAGAACTGATAATCCATTGTTTAACCATCTTTTAGAACTTAACTCCTGAATGTTCTAACATCGGACTATGAAATAAGGCAGAATTCAAAGGTATTTTATGGTCTTCATGATAATCTAGAATTTTTATTTGATTCCAGGTAACTTTGGACAATAAGCATGATGGGATGTTTTCTCTTTTGTAATTAACAATTTATAACAATTAATTTTGTAAATAACAATTTAATTACATCATTGAAATAAAATATAGTGTGGGCTTAATACATTGTAAATATTACAGAAGTACTACTTTGCTATAGTAATTTAATGACTGAAGCTACATTGAATAACAATCTTACTAGTACTTGTGTACAAAGTATTATACAGATTACTAACGAACAAATTGCAGCGGTTGCAAGGATGTTACCAGCTCAACAAACATCTAACAATACAATATTCTTCTAAGAGGAAAAGTAATAATGAGGATTTACAGACAATAAATAGTTATGTTTTCCACTTGAAACATTGGAAGTAAGAATCCAGATAGTCTGGTTATCTTGATTTATATTATTACAAGAAAAGGTTTCCTTTCTTGGGGACTCCAATCCCCAGCAGGCCTAGTACACTAAGTTTACGTGAAGATAGCTTTCAGGACGCTACAGCAATATAAAGAAACTCTTCTATCTGAAAATTACCAATTTGTAGGCCACTGCTTAAACATCTGACCTTTTTTAAAACCTATTTACATACATTCAGCCCAAATCAGTAGATAAAATGTTCTGTATATATTACAATAGGCATTAGTAACATTTCATCAGAAGGCCAGTGCAAGACAATTGTTAATAGCCATTGCCCAGCATTTAGATTTTAAAATATCATACAAATATACAGTTTGATTGTGAAAAATCTGATTTTGTGCATGACATTGGTGGTCTCTTTTACAGACATGGAATGGCATAAATTAATCAACAGGACAGTAACTAGAGTGCTACTCCTCCAGGGCCTAATTCTCATCTGGTGGTTGGGCCTATTTCCTGCAGGGTGAGTTTCAGTGGCCAAAATTCCTGGACACTTAATGCCAGATAGACTTCACTCGAAGTGATTGGGGGAGCTTGGGAATCATATCATGTGTAGGCATATGTCTGCAGCTTCTCCCAGATCCATGTGTCTTTTATATATATCTCATACGTAATGGAAAATTAGAGGTTCTTGGAGACAGCACTCCTTGTCGAAACAAAACTGTTATTCTAGAACTGAAAGATTCATCATTACTCTAAAGAAATTGAGCAGGTTGGAAATTTGGCCCTTTCTGAAGACATATGTGATGGTGAAATGCATGGTCAGGACAAATATACTACCCTCAGAGGAAAGACGATAACTCTGAAATCCAATCTTATAAAATTTATTAAAATCTAAATAATATTTAAATTAATGTGTCTCATTAAGGGGCTAATTAATGAAAGATACTAATAAATGATAACTCTAATGAGTATATTCATGGGGAGAACATTTGAGAAATTTGGGTTAGGAAATGGTATTAAAAGCATCAAAGTAAATCAAACTAAATTTAAACGTTTTCAAATGAAGGTGGTGTATAACATACATGATGATATTTCACAGATATTTCTTAGAATATCAATAAGCACCAAGTTTAGTGCTATCAGCCCCATGGTCCCTTAATTTACTATATATGATTTAGATATTGCAAGCACAACACACTATAAAATCTACATTGCATACACACAAATACAGTTTCAAAACTGAATCCTGGAGTTTTTCTA